>NC_056729.1:32445597-32745597 GCF_019279795.1 Protopterus annectens
AATAATATGAACCAATCCATTGAATTGACTGTGTTTTTCTCCAAACTACAGCGACAAGTCAGAGGGCAAATTGCATCAGTTGGATGTACATAGGCAGTTACGTTTTTACCTGCATAGGACAAAAGACCTCAGGAAATCCGACCAACTTTTTGTGTCCTTTTCTGACAAAAAGAAGAGTTTGCCAGTTTCCAAAGTAACTTTGTCAACATGGCTTACTGATTGCATTTCCTTCTCTTACAGTAAGAATAATAAACAACTACCAGGGAAGATGAGGACATTCCACAAGAGCAGTCACAACATCCTCTGCCTTTCAGGCCAGTCTTCCTATTGATTCCATTTGTGCAGCTGCCACATGGGCCAGACCTCATACCTTTATCACTCATCACAAAGTAGATGTAGCCTCCCAGAACAGGTCTTCCTTTGGATCTACTGTAATAAAGAATCTTTTTTTCCTGAGCCACCCTGGGGTAAAGGTGCTAGGGACGCTGTCCCAATCAGCAAGAAATTATGGCAAGATAGGACAACATAACATTAAGAAGTTACATACTTACGATAATATTCCATGTTTGTTGTCCATCTCACCTGCATTCTTGCGTCCCACCCTCCTACCCCCATCCTGTGTTCCTGGAGGAACTGGTGAACAATTATATACTTATGTACATAGTTATGATGATTTGGAGTCTCTTTCGTGTCTCATGCCAAAAATTTATATGTATGTATATATGGTGTGTGTGTGTGTGTGTGTGTGTGTGTGTGTGTGTGTGTGTGTGTGTGTGTGTATATATATATATATATATCGGGATGTGGGCCACAGCATCATGGGATAGGGGTTAGCCTTGAGCCAGTGGAAGCTCTCGAGCTTTAGTATTCTGCCGAATCGGAGCCATGAACGACGCCGAACCCAATCAGCAAGAATGTAGGTGAGATGGGCAACAAACATGGAAAGTTATGGTAAGTACATAACTTCTTATTCTCACTGTTCTCCTTTAATACACTAATTTCATGACCAGGTAAACTCCCAACCTCCTGCAAAATTTGTAAAATGTTATGCAAATGGCTCTCTAGGTTGGGTAGATGTAGCAACAAATCATTTGCATAAAGCAATAATCCATGATCTGATGTTATTAATCTTCATTCCCTTCATCACTGATGGGCTGTCGGTTCCATCCTGTGAACCGAGTCGGCCTTATACCAAGCTCACGCCAGCCAAAAACTCTCGAGCTAAGATTTTACCCATAGTACCCTTCTCCCTGTTACCTCAGATCTCATTTGCCGCATAGCTGTAAAGCCGCATTCAAGCCAGCTCTCAAGCTAAGTTCAACTTTTTTGACTTTTGTCTGAATTTTACTGAGTGTATTAGTCTCTTTCTCTTGTATTTCTAATTTCTTACATATATTAATCTATTGCTAGCCTTTTACCCTCTTTTACCTTTTGGTACTCTTGGTACCATTGGTGGTATGGCCTTTCTCCCTACCTTTTGTGGTATTTCTTAAATATCATTGCTAGTATTTCTTTCCTCTTGTTTTTATTTAAAAAAAAAATATATATATATATATATATATATCTATATATATCTATATATTTATAGAGAGAGAGAGAGAGTCCCCCCCTTTTTTTTTTTTCACTTATAACCTGTGAGTGTCTGTGTATCATTATAAGTTATGTCTGGTTGTAAGCAGTGTCATACTTGTAATAGGAAAATGCCGTACAGTGACTCGCATGACAACTGTGTGTATTGTTTGGGGCTGCCCCATCTCTCGGTGCAGCCCCCATGTTCTGTTTGTATAGGATTCAGTCAGCGTGCATTGAATGAGTGCAAAACTAAGTTAATTCTGAAGGGCCTCCTTAAGACGGCCTTTTCAGAGGCTCTTTCTGCGACGGAGGGCACCCCCCCCCCAGAAAAGAAAGGAAAAGACCACACACTGTATTCTGTTCACCCTGCGGTGATTTGGGCAAGCCTGCCAAGTCTAAAATACCTAAGGTGTCGTTGGAACCTAGGTCAATCTCTACGGCACCGACCTCTGATGTTCTTCGTGTTTCACTGTTGCAGTCATCACATTTGGGTTATCTGCCTGCAGGTAGCCCTCAGCTGGCTTGAATACCAGAGTCTTCGGATTTCTGCGTCGGATGCTGTCGCTTCTTTCATGATGTCAGGTCGTCAGGGGTGTAAAACATGCAGCCGACGCCATTACATCAGTCTTTCTTGCCGTGCGGTGCCTGAAGCAGAAGCAGTTTGCAACCGCCGGTCGTCTCCTGAAATTTTCGTTTTCGAGTTTCAGACCCATAGTCTTCAAAAAAGATAAGTACCCCGTTGGGGATCCTTTTTTCTTGCTCGAACCAATGTCAGTAAAAGTTAACAATTGTTTTGCCTGTGGAAAGCAAATACCTCATATAAATTTTCATTCGTACTGCATCCCCTGTTTAGGCTCAGACCACGATGTCTGTTTTGTGCCTTGTTCAACATCCGAACTATTCGTCGTTGGGCTATTTTTGTAGCCAAATACTTTAGTTCTCATTCTCCACACTCCGAAATGGCATCCTTAAGCCATCCAACTACCGATCTTCCGAAAAAACGTAAGGATAGAGACAGACCGCATAGGTCCAAAATTGCCGACGATGCTTCCATTAAGCTAGTCACCAGTCTGCCGGTACTCAGTAAGGCGCTTTCGCAGCCCCTGATAACCGCTACTACAGATTCGCAGGCCTCTACTGAGACCCATTCGGAGTTTGGTATGCCCTCGAGATGCTTCTTCGGCTATGGAACCTGCGGATATCTCTACCTTGGATGTGTCTGGAGCCGCTGTGCAGGCACCGGCTTCTGAGGATGTATTCAGGTCTACAGACATTCTTATTAAACCAACGCCATCGTTTCCATCCAGAAGTACCGAATTCCTCAGGCCAAAAACTCGCACTACACCTAGAAAACAGACGACCAAATCGCAGACTCAGGCCCATGTGCCTCAAAAACAAATGCTTAGAATGGCTGAAGACCTTATTACCTTAATTAGGGGAAGCCAGCCTTCACCCTCTGAGACCTAGAACTGATTTTCTTTCTGATTTTTCTGATCAGAAATCTGATATCTCTGCTCCTGATTGCCAGGATTTGCCCTCATCTACTTATGAGGATTCTGATGCAGAGGATTCCATTCCCTCTACTTCCCCTCCAGAAGGTTTTTCTTTTGGTGAAACCTTGCATACCCTTAGAAAGCATTTCCGCTGGGAAAGCCAGGACTATACTGAGTCCAAAAAGAGACTTCGGGAACTCTTACTCCTGCCTCAACACAGGCCTTTAGCCTATCCCTCCTGTTCTGGACATTGTAGATGATGCTTTCTTGGAATCTAGCTTTACCCCAGACACTTTACCTCCAGCTCCCAGAAAACCTGACAGGTACTCAGAGTACCTGACTCTCACAAGTTCCTCTTCAAAAATCCTATTGCAGATCCAGAGACCATTTCCCATGGACCAAAAGGCTTTAAGGCTACTGCTGCCAAAAATCCTACCCCTTCTAATAGAGATTCTAGAGCCTTAGACAGATGGGGTAAGAAGGTATACACTTCTGCTACTTTGGCCATTAGGGCTTTAACTTGCCAGTTTCATATGTTAAAGTATCAGCAGCATATTATGGGACTACCTAAACAGAAAATTATGCTGATTCCTGACTGTGCTGAACACAAAGACTTGCAAGATTAAATGCATTCTGCAGAACAAGTTGATAAACATACTTTGCAATGTGGTTTTGACGCTTTAGAAGGATCTTGCAGGGCTGCTGTCAGTGTGTCTGTACTTAGAAGCCATGCTTGGCTTAAGGAGCAAAACTTGCCAGATCATGTTAAAGCTTAAATTACTGGATGCTCCCTTAAACCAATACCGCCTTTTTGGCAACAAAGTAGAAGTCGTCCTCAAAAGGATGGAGGAAAAAGCTAAATCTATGCAAACTGTTAAAGATTTCCTACAAGTACAGCCTCCCAGACTCAGCAGGCATTGGCCTTCAAAGAACTGGCCCTTTCCAGTCCCTTTCAGGTCTTCTCAGTCCAAACCCAGGAACAGCAGACCACCAGGACTACAGTCTCGGGCTATCCACAGATCTAAGAAGTGGGGGGCTCCCACCTCCAAAGCAGGGAGTAGTAAGCCCCCCCCTACAGAGAAATGGCACAGTGACTTAACCTTAACCCTTCCAAGCGCTGCTCAACTACCTCCTCCCTTAGGAAGAAAAATCGCCCTGCATGCAAAAAACTGGGAACTCATTACCCAGGACAAATGGGTTTTGAACATAGTTTCCCAAGGATACTGATTCCACTTACACACACTACCAACCCCAAATGGTTGGCCAGACCTCCCCCCAAATCAATGGGCGGAGGCCCAACAGCAGGTTCTCTCTCTTGTCAGTATTGGGGCTATTCAACCTGTCCCAGCAGAAGAAAGGGGACAAGGTTTTTATTCAAGACGTTTTTTCTGGTACCTAGAAAAGACGACAACTGGCATCCTATCCAGGACCTCTCTATTCTCAACACCTTTCTGGTGGTTCCAAAATTCAAAATGCTAACTCTGCAACAGCTTCTTCCTATGCTAGCCAAGGATGCCTGGCTGGCAACACTAGACTTAAAAGAAGCTTACCTGCACATCCCAGTAAGAGGAAACTCCAGACAATACCTATGTTTCAGGGTGGGCTCCATGCACTTTAAGTTCTCTGCACTTCCCTTTGGCTTATCTACTGCGGCCAGGGTGTTCACAAAGTGTCTAGCTCCAGTCATTGCATTTTGCAGGCAGAGAAATATTCAAATTTACCCATACTTGGACAATTGTCTGATTCAGGCAGAAAGCCAGGACTTGCTATTACAACACCTGGCATTCTTAAAGAAACTTCTAACCTCAATGGGATACACCATCTGTGAAAAGAAATCTCACCTCGTACCCTGCCAACAGATTGTATTCCTGGGAGCAAGCTTGAATGCAACTTCCCAGATGGCATTCCTCACTCCGGAGAATTAAGTTTATTTGACAACCTACTTCAAACTATTGGCTACACAAAATCCAGCTATCTGCAAGGAAAATACTGCAACCTCTGGGGTTTCTGGCCTTTTGCATTCTGTTAATTCCATATGCAAGATGGCATAGGAGGAAACTCCAGTGGTATATAAAAAGCATATGCTGTCAACATTCTCAGGACTTGGAAAAAATGATTCCTATCATTCCTTGTCTAAGGACAGAGTTCCTTTGGTGGGCAGAGGCATGCTACCACAACAAGGGACTCCCTTTCACTCTTCCCCCTGCTGCCCAAACCCTAACAATAGCCGCATCAGACTATGCATGGGGGGCTCACATGGCAGGACAGGGCAATGCATTCAGGGCAAATGGAACCCGAGACATATGCACCTGCATATCAATCAAAAAGAAATGTTAGCTGTACAGAATGCTCTGACAGCCTTCAAAGACCGTACTCTTCAGGGCAACTATTGGTAAAGACAGACAACACCATTGTTATGTGGTACATAAACAAGCAGGGGGGAACCCACTCCTACCCTCTCTGCATACTAGCCATGGCTCTGTGGAACACAGCCTTGAGCTACCAAGTACACCTACAAGCACAATTCCTGCCAGGCAAACTAAATTCACTGGCAGACTACTTATGCAGAAATGTCATGGACCCACACAAATGGAAACTAGAGCCCAAAATATTCAACCTCTTGAGGAACAGATGGGGGACTCCAGAGGTAGACCTGTTTGCCTCCCCTCAGAACTACCAATTGAATAAATTCTGCACAAGAACTCCCCACAGTCAAGCTTCGAAAGTGGATGCCCTGTTCTTTACCTGGGAAAGCCTCTCGGTTTATGCCTTTCTCCCTCTGCCTCTCCTCTCGAAGGTTCTACTAAAGATCAAAAAGGACAAGCCAAGGACAATACTGATTGCACCAGACTGGCCGCGCCAGCACTGGTACCCCCTCTAGCGCAGTATGACACTACTACAACCATGGCACCTGCCTCAGACCCTTTCCCTGCTGTCCCAGCAGGCGGGCCAGAGTCTGCACCCTCAGCTTCAAACCCTGAACCTTGCAGCCTGGTTAATTCCTTGAGCTCTCCTCTAGCATCCTTCAGTAAGCAGGTGCTGGATGTCATTCTGGAGGCAAGGAGGTCTAGTACTAGAAAATCCTATGCTGAAAAGTGGAAAAGATACTGTTCCTGGAGCCAGGCTCAGGGGATGGGTGCAACGGTGCCCAGCTTACCTCCTATTCTAGAGCACTGAACAGAAATGCTCCACAAGGGCCTGTCCTTCTCGTCAAAATACATGCCTCTGCCATCTCAGCACATTATAATACCGAGCCACCCCCCTTCTCACCCCTTGCTAAAACAGTTCCTTAGAGGGACCATAAATTTAAGACCCCCCCAGGAGAGCTCCCACTCCAACCTGGGACCTTAACTTTGTATTGGAAAAGCTCACTCTTCCCCCCCCTTCGAGCCAGCTGCAACAGCAGAGTTGAAATTCCTTTCTTGGAAAACAGTCTTCCTTCTAGCCATCACTTCAGCAAGAAGAATGTCTGAAATACAGGCCTTTATGGCAGTGGGAACCCTTCATTATCTTCCATGTGGACAAGGTTTCCCTCAGAACTTAATCCTTCCTTTATGCCAAGGTGGTTTATAGTGTGGCCCTAAATCGGTCCATTCATTTGCCTACTTTTTTCCCTAATCCACAAAACAAAGGGGAATGAATACTGCACTCTCTGGACGTGCACAGACAACTTGGATTCTCTTTGGGTAGGACTAAGCCTCTCAAAGTCTGAACAACTACTAGTTGGCTTTGCTGCAGGGACAGAAGGGAAGGCCATTTCAAAACAAACCATTTCCAAATGGATAGCCCATTGCATTCATTTGTGCTACAAGCACCATGGAAAACCTACCTCACAGGGGATAAGATCACATTCCACCAGGGCTGCATCTTACCTCTAAGGCATTTCTCAGAGGAGTCCCTACCAGGGACATCCTGGAAGCTGCTACCTGGAGCTCTGTACATACCTTCACCAAGCATTACCACATGCCTATCTTTTTCTAAATCCAGAGCCGGATTTGCCACAGCAGTCTTGCAGGGCTTAATAGCTGGCCCTAATGCTCTTTAACTACCTCCTCCCTTCCTTAGCTTTGGGAATCAACCCAAATGTGATGACTGCAACAGTGAAACACGAAGAACATAGTACAGTTGTGTACACTTACCATAAATGTAGATGTTCAAGTGTATTCGCTGTTGCAGTCCTGGTTACCCTCCCTCCCTCCAGCCCCCTTACTTCTCTTGGCTCTGCCTTTCCTTCTTGTTTGGTATAATTTTTTTTCTTATGTATTTGCTTTTTGATGGGGGTGTTCCATACCTTATAATTGCTACCTATTGTGGGGGCACTTGACATCTGGGGCAAGAAAAACTGATGTAATGACGTCGGCTGCATGTTTTATACCCCTGACGACCTGACATCATGGAAGAAGTGACAACATCTGACACAGAAATGCGAAGACTCTGGTATTCAGGCCGGCTGAGGGCTACCTGCAGGCAGATCACCCAAGTGTGATGACTGCAACAATAAATACACTCGTAACATGTACATTTATGTTAAGTGTACACAACTGTACTTTCCTTCTACTGCTATACCACCTTTGGCGCTTGATGTTCATCGTGTTACCCTGCTGCAGTCATCACACTTAGGTTATCCTGTCGTCAGGCGGTCCCGCAGTTGGACGGAATTCCAAAGTCTTGGTCCAGCGTCTGTCGCCGCTTCCTTGACGTCAGTGCGCCAGGGGTATATATAATGCAACCGACGCCATTTTCTTCTGTCTTTCTTGCCGCGCGGTGCCCGAAGCAGAAGCAGTTTGCAAGTGCCGGTCGGCCGACTCCTGAGATTTTCGAATTCGAATTTCAGACCGAAGTCTTCTATAAAGCTAAGTACCCCGTTGGGGAAAATTTTCTTGCCTCAGACCGATGTCAGAAAAAGTTAACAATTGTATTTCTTGTGGGAAGCAAATACCTCAAGTATTTTCATTCTTATTGCATACCTTGCCTAGGCCCAGACCACGACGTCACTACTTGTCGGTTTTGTGCTAGGTTTAATAAGCGTGCTATTAAAAGACGCTTTGATTTCGCACGACACTACTTCGGTAGGAAATTTAACTACACCATGCCGACTACCGGCGTGCACAAAAACGCAAGGATAAGGACAGACAGCCCAGGCCTAAGCCAGATTCCGAGGCCTCGGCTGATCTGGTCTCCGGTTCTCCAGTCCTTAGTGAGGCTCCGATGCAGCCCCTGACTACCGCAGATCTGGAACCCGAGACCGCTACGGAAATTTTGGCGGAATGCACCAGGCCCACGCAGCCTTTTAGTTCAGGCCCTTCCGACGACATTGCTACAAAAGACGTCGGTGCTACAGAAACGCCATCGGTTTCTGAAGGCGTTTTCAGACCGACGCTCACCATTAAAACGTTTTCTAAGTCGAAGACTCCTTCTAAATCTAAAAGGACTGCACTTCAGTCTCCTGTTCTAGGCCCCATGCCTAAGAAACAGATGTTCAAAATGGCTGAAGATTTGATTTCTTTAATCAGGGGTTCCCAGCCCCCTCCTGATAAAAGGCCTAGACAAGAGGAAGATTATGCATCCTCTGAACAAGTGTCCATTTCTTCAGACACCTCTGAGGACCAAGATTACTCCTTCTCTCCTTATGAAGATTCTGATGCTGAGGACTCTATTCCCTCAGCTTCTCCTCCTGAAGACTACTCATTTGGGGAAACTTTACACACTATGAGGGAACATTTTCACTGGGAAGGTCAGGACTACTCTGACTCGAAGAAAAGGCTCAGAGAGATGTTCTTCATCTCACATTGCTGCAGTCATAACTAGTGGGTAGTCCGCTGTCCTCGGTCGGCCCGAATACCAAAGTATTAGGCTGGCGTCGGTCATGGTCGCTTAGATCTGACGTCAGTACGTCTTGGTACTAAAGCGCATGACCGACGTCATATCCCCAGTCTTTCTTGCCGCATGGTCCGAAGCAGAAGCAGCATTTGCAAGTGCCGTTTGGCGTCCTGAAATTTTCGTTTTCTGAGTTTCAGACCGAAACCAAGTTGGGCTAAGTACCCCGTTGGGGAATATTTTTGTCTTTTCTTGCCTCAGTTTAATCCGGATGTCAGAAAAAGTGAATAATTGTATTTCTTGTGGGAAACAGATACCTCATAGGGATTATCACTCTCTTTGCATTCCTTGCTTGGGGCCTGAGCACGGCGTCGGGTGTCGCTTTGTGCTAAATTTAATAAGCGCACCATTAAACGTCAGTTAGATTGTGCTAGGCTTGTCTTGAGCGGTGTAATTATAAAATGCCGTCGGATCCTCCGACGCCCGCTACCGCTAAGAAGCACAAGGAGAAATCGGTGAAATCTAAACAGGATGAGTCGTCCATTCCGGACGCCGGTTCTTTAGAAACCACGGTGGAATCTGTGGATCCAGCCGAGGTTTCAGTTAAGTCTCAGGGGGAACCTTTAATTTTACAAGATGTGGCCTCTCAGGAGTCGGGTCAGGCTGAAGGGGCCTCTCAAGTGGCTGTATTCCCTTCTCCACATAGGGTGGTTAGGCCTTCTCCCTCTGTCTCTAAGGTACCTCCCAAGGCCAGGCCTGGTTTGTCTTCCTCTGGCGTCAGTCCTACTTCTGCAGGGTCTGTACCTAAAAAACACATGCTTAAAATGGCAGAAGATTTGATTTCCTTGATTAGAGGTTCTATGCCCCCCCCCCAGATAAGAGGCCTAGGGTGGAGCCAGAGGTGGAAGCATTAGAGCACTCTTCAGATTACTCTGAGTCTTCGGCTGAAGACATTCAGGATTTTCTCCCTTATTCTGATTCTGGCGCAGAGGATTCTAGTCCTTCTGCTTCCTCCAGAAGATTTTTCTTTTTCAGAAACTCTGCATTCTATGAGGGAACATTTTAAATGGGAAGGTCAGGATTTCTCTGATTCCAGAAAGAGGCTTAGGGAATTCTATTTTGCCACAGCATAGGCCCTTGGCTATACCCCCTGTTTTGGATGTTGTGCAGGATGTTTTCTCTGAGGCTTCCCTTAACCCTGACTCTTTGCCTCCTGCCCCAGTTAAGCCAGATAGGTATTACAGAGTACCAGAGGCTCACAAATATTTGTATAAGAGCCCTAGGGCTGACCCAGAAACTATTAGCCCGGGACCTAAGGGTGTCAGGGCTTCTGTTGTAAAGAATCCAGTTCCTATGGATAAAGACTCTAGAGCTTTGGATAGGTGGGGTAAAAAAGTGTATACCTCTTCCACTCTTGCAATGAGGGCTTTGAATTGCCAGTTTCATATGCTGAAGTACCAGAATTTTCTCCTTAGTCAGTTGAAATCTAAGGTAGATGCTTTAGCAGAGGGCATAGAGTGTAAAGAATTACAGGATTTGGTTCATGCCTCTGATCAGGTGGGTAAGCATTCTTTGCAGTGTGGTTTTGATGCTTTACAGGCCTCTTCCAGGGTGGCTGCCACTGGATCAGTTATTCGTAGGCACGCCTGGCTTAAAGATCAGAACTTGTCAGAGCATGTTAAAGCTCAGATTTTGGATGCTCCCCTGCAGTCTGAAGTTTTGTTTGGTTCTCCTGTGGAGTCAGTCTTGAAGAAAATGGAAGACAAAGCTAAGTCTATGCAGACTGTTAAGGATTTTTTGCAGGTGCAGCCCCCTAAGTTTAGCAGGAATTGGCCCACTAAGGGATGGGCTTACCCTTCTTCTGATTTACAGTCTAGGGGTAGATCTAGACGTGGTAGGGGCAGAGCTCATGCACAGGGTTCTTTTAGGCCTAGGACGTGGAGTTCCCCTGCACAGTCTATAGGTGAGGGCAGGGGCCAGTCCTTTCGTAAACAGACCCAATGACCTGCATCTTCAGCTGCCCGATCCTTCCTGTCAGGCAGCTCCTCTGGGAGGAAAGTTGGCACTTTTCAGGCAAAACTGGCTTTGTCACCCAGGACAAATGGGTGCTGGACATCATAAACCGAGGTTACAAGTTTTATTTCCACACATTGCCCCCTTTCAAAGGCATGCCAGACGTTCCTCCTCAGCAAAAGGTGGAGGCTCACGTACAGATTTCTTTACTTCTACAAATGGGGGCTATCCAACAGGTCCCTCCGTCAGAAGTGGGCCTACGATTTTATTCTCGCCTGTTTCTTGTAACAAAGAAAGGAAACACTTGGAGGCCAATTCTGGATGTGTCTATTCTCAACACATACCTGGACATTCCAAAATTCAAAATGTTGACTTTACAACAACTTCTGCCTCTGCTGGGCAAAGATCATTGGATGGTAACTCTGGATCTCAAGGAGGCTTATTTTCATATTCCTATCAGGCCCAGCTGCAGGAGATTCCTGTGTTTTCGGGCTGGGGCTTTACATTATCAGTTCTCTGCGTTGCCCTTTGGCTTATCTACTGCGCCCAGGGTGTTCACAAAAGTTCTGGCTCCAGTGATAGCCTTCTTAAGGTTAAGAGGAATACAAATGTATCCTTATTTGGACGATTGCCTGATTCTTGCTCAAAACAAAGACAAGCTACTTCACCATCTTCAGTATGTTATGGCAGTGTTAAGGTGCCTAGGGTATTCTGTGAACGAAATAAAGTCCAGTCTAGTACCCTCTCAGGACATGTGCTTTCTGGGTGTGAGACTGAATACAGCCTCTCAGATGGCATTTTTGACCCCGGACAAGCAAAGAAATCTTACCCTGTACTTCCAACAATTGTCTCTTCTGTCCAGGCTGACTGCAAGGACAGTCCTTCAAGCCTTTGGGTTCATGGCATCTTGTATTCTGGTGCTTCCCAATGCCAAACTGCATATGAGGAAGCTACAATGGTATCTCAAAAGTGTATGGACTCAACACTGCCACGATTTGGACACTGTCATTCAGATAATACCTTGCATTCAAAAGGAGTTTTTGTGGTGGGCTCAGGAATGTCACCTAAACAAGGGACTCTCTGTGACCCGACCAGAGGCGAGTCAGATCCTAACAACAGATGCCTCCGACAAGGCTTGGGGAGCACACCTCAATGGAAAATGGGTTCAAGACACGTGGCCTGCCAGACTTCAACATTTGCATATCAACATGGAGATGTTAGCAGTCCAATTTGCATTGATGGCTTTCAAGGATCTACTTCAACCAGGACACATGTTGATTCAAACAGACAACACAACTGTCATGTGGTACATCAACAAGCAAGGGGGAACCCATTCGTACCCTCTTTGCAGGCAAGCTATGATTTTGTGGGAGACTGCTCTCAGTTTGCACCTCACTCTTCAGGCAAGGTTTCTGCCAGGAGCGCAGAACTCCTTAGCGGATGTTTTGAGCAGACAGATGGTGGATCCCCACGAGTGGAAGTTGGATCCTCATGTATTTCGACAGTTGACAGTGCTTTGGGGGACTCCAGACATAGATCTGTTCGCTTCTCCACTAAATTTCCAGCTGCCAAAGTTTTGCACAAAGCTGTTTCATCCAAAAGCTTGGAAAGTGGATGCTCTTTCATTCAGTTGGAACAGTCTTCACGTCTATGCTTTTCCTCCTCTGCCTCTCCTTCCCAAGGTGCTCTTGAAGGTCAGACAGGACAAGCCCTCAGTGATTCTAATAGCTCCAGATTGGCCACGTCAGCACTGGTACCCTCTGCTGAGGAGCCTAGTATGGCAGCCTCCTTGGCCTCTGCCATCAATTCCACACCTTTGTCCCAGGCAGGCAATCATTTCATCAATGTCAGGATACATTCCCTGCACCTGACAGCCTGGCATATTCTGTTCTAGACCCTGGAGGGTCACAGCTTCCTCAACAAGTTTTGGATGTTATTTTGGAGGCCAGACGGCCTAGTACAAGGAAAGTTTATGCTGATAAATGGAGGAGATTTTTTCTTTGGAGCCAAGCAAAGAGCTTTGATATTTCAGTGCCTAATTTGAGTGTTTCTCTTCAGTATCTTACAGAGTTACTAGACAAAGGTTTGTCTTTCTCCTCTGTTAAAGTTCATGCTGCAGCCATTTCTGCTCACTATGATTGTGACCCACCATTATTCTCTCATCCTTTGTTTAAGCAATTTCTTAGAGGGGCAAAGAACATAAGACCCCACGAGAGCTCCTACTCCTTCCTGGGATCTCAATTTTGTGTTGGAAAAGCTCACTTTACCTCCTTTTGAACCTGCAGCTACATCTGAGTTGAAGTTTTTGTCTTGGAAGACTGCTTTTTTGTTGGCCATTATGTCTGCTAGAAGGGTATCTGAATTACAGGCTCTAATGGCAGTTGAGCCCTTCCTGATTTTTCATAAGGATAGGGTATCCTTCGTACTAACCCTACTTTTATGCCTAAAGTTGTTTCAAATGTGGCCTTAAACCAATCTATTCATTTGCCTACATTTTATGCTGATCCCCAAAATAAAGGGGAAAAATTTTGCACTCTTTGGATATTCACAGGCAGTTCGTTATTATTTGAGCAGAACTAAAGGGTTCAGACTGTCTCAACAGTTGTTTGTTTCTTTTGCTGTGGGATCTCAGGGAAACCTGTTTCTAAACAAACTATTTCTAAGTGGATTGGCCATTGTATTGCTTTTTGTTATTCTCATCATGGCAAAGAGATTCCGGCTGGAATCAGACCTCATTCCACTAGGGCTACTGCCACTTCTACTGCTTTTTTTAGGGTGTAGCTACTAAAGATATTTTGGAGGCAGCTACTTGGAGTTCAGTGCACACTTTTTCTAAACATTATCATCTCCTCTTTACTCCAAATCTAGGGCTGGGTTTGCCACTGCAGTTTTACAGGGCATGTTAGCAGCTCCCAATGCTTTATAATTTTGCCATCCTCCCTTTACCTTTGCTTTGGGATTCTACCCACTAGTTATGACTGCAGCAATGTGAGATGAAGAACATAGTACAGTTTTGTACCTACCATAAATGTAGATGTTCGAAGATCCACATTGCTGCAGTCCAATTTACCCTCCCTCCTTCCCCAGTGTGGTTTGGGGTGGTTGTGTGTTTTGGGTTGTAAATATTGGTTGTACATGGGTGGTTGGATGTTTCTCTGTGTTTTGGCTATGGCCTTTCTTTTTAGGGCCTTCTGACATCTGGGGCAAGAAAGACTTGGGGATATGACGTCGGTCATGCGCTTTAGTACCAAGACGTACTGACGTCAGATCTAAGCGACCATGACCGACGCCAGCCTAATACTTTGGTATTCGGGCCGACCGAGGACAGCGGGCTACCCACTAGTTATGACTGCAGCAATGTGGATCTTCGAACATCTACATTTATGGTAGGTACAAAACTGTACTTTTCTTTTACCCCCCCCAACACAGACCACTTGCCATCCCACCAGTTTTGGACATTGTGGATGATGTCTATTTAGAATCCAGTTTCAACCCAGACTCTCTACCTCCTGCTCCGGCAAAGCCTAACAGATACTATAGAGTGCCTGATTCCCACAAATTTCTTTACAAAAGCCCTCTAGCTGACCCAGAGACCATCTCCCAGGGTCCCAAGGGGGCTAAGGCTTCTATGGCTAAAAACCCAGTACCTTCTGAGAGGGATTCCAGAGCACTAGACAGGTGGGGGGGAAAAGGTTTACACCTCAGCCACACTAGCTATGAGGGCACTGAATTGTCTATTTCACATGCTTAAGTATCAGCAATTCCTAATCTCTCAGTTAAAGCAAAGAATAACCACTCTCCCTCAACAATCTGAATTGAAAGAAGTACAGGATCTGTTGCACACCACTGAGCAGGTGGGCAAACATACCTTACAATGTGGGTTTGATTCTTTGGAGGCCTCCTGCAGAGCAGCTGTCACTGGGTCCATTATACATAGGCATGCTTGGTTAAAGGAACAAACTCTGCCTGATCATGTTAAAGCAAAACTACTAGATGCTCCCTTACAGCAGGATGTTCTTTTTGGAGTTAAAGGAGAAGAAGTTTTAAAAAAAATGGTGGATAAGGCAAAATCTATGCAGACAGTCAAAGATTTCCTACAGGTACACCCCCCTCGCTTCAGCAGAAACTGGCCAACAAAAAATTGGTCCTTTCCAGCTACTGACAGACCACAGAGTGGTAAATACAAACGCCCAAGGGGCAGAGGACAACCACAAGCCCAGTATAAACCTCGCCAATGGGGCACTACAACACAGAAGGGAGGAGAAGACAGGTCTCAATCCACCAGAAGGCAAACTCAATGACTTGCACCTCATCTGGCCAAGCAATACTCTCTTGGCAGCCCCTTGGGGAAAACTCACTTTTGCAGACAACTGGCACATTGTCACAAAGGACAAATGGGTCTTAGACATAATTTTACGAGGATACAGATTCCACTTTCACACCTTGCCAATGAAAAGAGGAATGCCACACCTGCCACAAAATCAATGGGCAGAGGCACAAAAGCAAATTACATCTCTCATGGACATGAGCCATTCAACTGGTACCTACTCGAGAGCAAGGCCAAGGATTTTACTCAAGACTCTTTCTAGTGCCCAGAAAGGACAATGCCTGGAGACCAATTCTGGACCTTTCAATTCTAAACACTTACAAGTACCCAAATTCAAGATGCTAACACTACAGCAGCTACTTCCCATGTTGGGCAAGGAAGCATGGCTAGTAACGTTGGACCTCAAGGAGGCATATCTGCATGTCCCTTTCAGACAAAGTTGCAGAAGATACCTCCGTTTCATTGCAGGTTCAACCCATTACCAATTCTCTGCACTGCACTTTGGCTTATCTACTGCGCCCAGAGGTTTCACAAAATGCCTGGCACCAGTAGTTGCATACTGCAGACAAAGAGGAATTCAAATATATCCATACCTGGACGACTGCCTCATCCAAGCAGAAAGCAAAGACATTCTCGTACATCATCTGGCCTTTGTAAAGCATCTACTAAACTGCCTGGGGTACACAGTAAACGAAAAGAAGCCAAAACTAGTACCCTCACAAAAAATGACATTCCTGGGTGCCAGCTTGAATACAATGCCCAGAAGGCTTATCTTACGCCAGACAAGCAACTACAACTGACTCAATATTTCAAGACAATGGCAACAAAGACCCAATTAACTGCAAGAAAAATTCTGCAGGTCTTGGGCTTCATGGCATCTTGCATACTAATAATACCATTTGCAAAGCTGCATATGAGGAAATTACAGTGGTACCTAAAAAGCGTATGGTCTCAACACAGCCACAGCTTGGACACAATGATATCTCTCATTCCCTGCCTACAACAGGAATTTCTATGGTGGTCACAGGCATGTCACCTCAACAAGGGTCAGCCTTTCACCTTGCCCCCAGCCAAACTATCACAACAGATGCTTCAGACTATGCCTGGGGGGTACACATGGCAGGACAATGCATTCAAGGCCTATGGACTGCAGATCAAAGAAATCTGCACATAAATCAATAAGAGATGCTAGCTGTACAGAAAGCTCTGACAGCCTTCAAGGATCTATTACATCCAGGACAACTTGCAATAAATACGGACAACACCACAGTAATGTGGTACATAAACAAACAAGGGGGTACACATTCCTACCCTCTATGCAGGCAAGCAATGATCTTATGGAACACAGCTCTGGCTTACCAAGTCCAGTTACAAGCTCAGTTCCTGCCAGGACAGAAGAACACATTAGCAGACGACGACAGCAGAAACATCAAGGATCCCCACGAGTGGAAACTAGATCCGCAAATATTTGCAATGATAACTCAAAAATGGGGCCTTCCAGACATAGACCTGTTTGCCAGTCCTCAAAACTATCAACTAACAAAATTTTGTACAAGGACATTTCACCATCAAGCTTGGAAAGTGGACGCTCTCTCTTTCAGTTGGAAAAACCTGACAGTATATGCCTTCCCTCCATTGCCTTTCCTCACAAAGGTTCTTTTGAAAGTCAAAAAGGAGAGACCACGACTGATTCTCATAGCCCCAGACTGGCCACGCCAGCACTGGAATCCGCTATTGAAAAATATGGCCCACAGCCCACCATGGATATTGCCTCAAATCCCCAATTTATTCACACAACAAAACAATCAGATTCTTCACAGCCAGCTCAAAACTTTAAATCTGGCTGCATGGCAAATCAACTAAACATCCAACCAGCTCCTCTTTCACAAGCAGTTCTGGATGTTATTCTGGAAGCCAGGAGGCCAAGCACCAGGAAGGCTTATTCGGACAAATGGAAAAGGTTTTGTGCCTGGAACCAAGCTAAAGGCCAAGACACAATTCAGCCTCACATTCTACAGTTTTTAACTGAGATGTTGCACAAAGGACTTTCTTTTTCCTCCATTAAAATCCATGCTTCAGCTATTTCAGCTCACTACAACACGGGTCCACCTTTATTTTCACATCCTCTTCTAAGGCAGTTCGTCAGAGGGGCAAAAAACATTAGACCACCCAGGAGAGCTCCTACACCAACATGGGACCTCAATTTTGTTCTGGAAAAACTAACGCTACCTCCCTTTGAACCAGCTTTCTCTGCAGATCTTCAGTTCCTATCATGGAAGACTGCCCTGCTCCTAGCAATAACTTCAGCTAGAAGAGTCTCAGAGCTATAGGCACTAATGGCAGTGGAACCTTTCCTCATTTTTCATCAAGACAGTTTCTCTATGAACTAATCCTTCCTTTATGCCTAAGGTGGTTTCCAGTGTGGCTTTAAATCAAACCATCCACTTACCCACCTTCTTCCCAAATCCACAGAACAAAGGTGAGAGACTCCTGCATTCCTTGGTCATTCACAGGCAGCTTTGTTACTACTTGGACAAAATTAAGGCTTTCAGAAAATCTGACCAGCTCTTTGTATCCTATGCTACAGCTTCTCAAGGGAAGGCTATAATCAAAGCAAACCATTTCTAAATGGATAGGTCATTGCATACGTTTCTGCTATACCCATCATGGGAAACCAGTTCCTGCTACCATTAGGTCCCACTCTACCAGGGCAACAGCTACCTCTACAGCCTTTCTCAGGGG
Organism: Protopterus annectens; assembly: GCF_019279795.1. Classification (NCBI taxonomy): domain Eukaryota; kingdom Metazoa; phylum Chordata; order Ceratodontiformes; family Protopteridae; genus Protopterus; species Protopterus annectens. The sequence goes on from NC_056729.1 coordinate 32,463,562, forward strand.
GGTTCCAACCAAGGAGATTTTAGAAGCTGCAACTTGGAGTTCAGTACACACCTTTACCAAACACTATCATTTACCCCTTTACACTAAGTCCAGGGCGGGCTTCGTCACTGCTGTTCTGCAGGGCCTTATAGCCTCCACTAACCTTCTATGATACCTCCCCCCTACCTTAGCTTTGGGATTCAACCCAAGTGTGATGACTGCAGCAGGGTAACACTATGAACATAGTACAGTTTTGTACCTACCATAAATGTAGATGTTCGAGTGTTCACCCTGCTGCAGTCCAGGTTACCCTCCCTCCATCCCCTCTGATCTACTGGCTAAATCTCTTCAATACCTTACTGATGTATTTGCTTATAGCTGAAGGGATTTTGTGTTTGTGCAGTGGTTACTCCATTTGGTACTAATTTCTGCCCACCTTTTTGGGGGCACCTGACATCTGGGGCAAGAAAAACTGAAGAAAATGGCGTCGGTTGCATTATATATACCCCTGGCGCACTGATGTCAGGAAAGAGGCGACAGCAACCGACGCCGGACCAAGACTTTGGAATTCCGTCCAACTGCGGGACCGCCTGACGACAGGATAACCCAAGTGTGATGACTGCAGCAGGGTGAACACTCGAACATCTACATTTATGGTAGGTACAAAACTGTACTTTTCGGCACCAACATTGTCTGTGGCATCAACAATTGATGCTTCAAAAACTGCCTCATCCTCTTTGGTATTGAATGCCACTTCAGCACCAAGCATACCTTCGGTACCTGTCAGTTCTACTCCATTTGTAACTGAGCCATCCTTGTCAATTCTGGTACGAGTGCTCTTACGTCACCGAGTCCAGCTATGGTACCCATTACCCCTATATTAGCCCCGCTGCTTCCTGTCTCCAAACTAGAGACAGTGGTGATGCTGGACACCAGTGCACAGACCTGATACTACCTGTCTGTGGAACCTTTTCTAGGACAAATATATAGCCTCTTCCTAGACCGACCAGACTCCCCATCGGGGGTATCCACTAGATCCACCAGGAGCCTTTCGGACTGTTATGTGGTGCGCCTTGTGGATCAGCTGCTGACAAGGGGGATCCCCATTCTGTCTAAAACCCATCCACTTGCTACCCCTGGTATTGTTTCTCCAAGGACTCCATCCTACTCTCCTCCTTTGACCTTAGAGGTTTCAAAGTCTTCAGCTCAGATGTCCTTTTTGGAACCCTCTGTTTCGGTGCCAGTAGTGGACCTCACTGTGGCCTCAGAACCGTCCTTTTGGTCTCCGGTCTCTTCGGAACTGAGCCTTCCTCAAGTTCAGGATTGGGGCTGCAGGCTCTTTGGCTCAAAGTATGGTTCCAAGAGCGTCTACTTTTCCATCCACGGTGCCAATGGTTCTGTCGGCACTGATCCTTATTGAGGCTCCTCCCTCAGGAGCCATTTCGGCAGAGCAGAGTGTGACCCCCGTTCTGAGGTTGTTCTTCTCGGTTCCAGGCTCCCACCCCTCTTTGGGCGGACCTGCTTTATGGGCGATGGAGAGGGCACTTGCATCTGGAAGCATACCTCTGGCTTCGGAACCCCAGTCATCCCTTCCCCCTGAGCTGCAGCTGACACAAGCCACCACCTTGGGACACTCGGCATGAGAGCTGCAGGAAACCCTATTGCAGGGTGCTCCTTCCGAGTCTTCCTCAGAAGTCCCCAGAGAAGAGCCACCGTGGAAGAAGTCATGCAAGAGGAAGCACGTGGACTCCCCTGAGGAGTCTGACAGAGGATACAGATTGCGATGAAGGGGAATGGACCCCACGGTCACCTCCTGATGATGTCTTCTTTGGGAACATCCTTGAAATGCTGAAACAGAGGGGTGACTGGAAATCCACCAACCCTTCTGAGGAGTCAGGCTTTCTGCAGGCTTTCTGTGCCTGACCATCTACCTCTTGGGTGACCCCACCTGCAGACAAGTTAGTCCAACTTGTGGTGCAGTGCGATTGGAACAATCCTGATTCTGCTTGAGCCATTCCCTCTGAGACCAGACAAAATTCTATCCCCTCCCGAGGAGAGCCAGCATTGGTGTAAGGGTTTACCATTTGATGGTATGGTGTTGGTGGCAGCCACGAAAAAGGAACTCGCCGAAGATAGTCAGACTGTTCACCTGCCGAACAGAGTCCCGGGCAGTGGACAGATTAGGGAAGTGAATCTTTGCTTCATCGACCTTTACCATATGTTCCTTTAATTATTTAGCAAATAAATTTTACGAGGCTCCATAGAGACTTAATCTCCGAACTCTCTGGAACTCTCTCCGGACAGGTGTCTGACAAGGTAAGTGACAAAGTTGCCTCGCAGCTCGCAACCCTGGAATCAATCTCTGACTCGTCCATGAAGTTAATATCACATGCAACTGAAGGGGCGGCCAGAGCTTACGGGTTTACGCATAGTTAAGAGACAGCATGCCTGGATGCACCTTTGTGATTTTGCAGACCCTTTTAAGTCTTTCTTCCTGAACGCTCCAGATGAAGCATCTTTCCTGTATGGCCCTAAAGTGAAAGACACTCTAGCGAGGTGTGAAAAGGACGGCATGACCCTGTCTGCCATAGGTGTATGCTTTTCTACCCTGCAGCATTCTTTTTCCAGGAACCAGAGGAGTGGAAAGTTGTGGCACAAAAAGTTTCAGGGTCCTTTTCGTGACACATGCCGAGTATACCCCAGGGGCAGAGGTGGTAAGTCCTCTGGAAGACACCCCTGCCAAGGGAGAGGGGGCCCACATAACCAGGGACCCTGAGATGCTTTCTCTGAACAAGTCCTATCAGTGCTCCTGAAGAGTGGCCTGATTGGTTTCCTCTGGAAGCAGTCGGGGGACATTTCTCACTGCACCACGCTGCTTGGCAATCAATAACTATCGACTGTTGGGTGCAGAAGATTATAATCAGAGGCTACACTATTCCCCTCATTGTTTACCCAAAACCCCCTACAAGGACTGACATTCCACCCAGTCAAAGGGAAGAAGCAGCTATAGAAATAAAGCTGTGTCAAAAAAGTCATCCAAGCAGTCCCACCAGACCAATGCGGATCCATATTCTACTCGAGGTTCTTTTTGGTACAAAAAAGAGGGGACTGGAGACCAGTTTTGGATCTCGGCAGTTTAAACAAGTCTGTCACCCAAAGGAAATTCCAGATGGTCACGATTCAGTCCATTCTCCCATTTCTGGGAAATGGTGATTGGATGTGCTCCATTGATTTCCAGGATGCATATTACCACATCAAAATGGACAAATGCTCCAGGAGACTACTTCGCTTCCGGCTAGGAGCCAATCACTACCAATTTCATGCTCTGCAGTTTGGACTTTCTGTAGCCCCCAGAGTGTTTGCCAAGTGCATGGCAGTAGTCGCAGCCCACTTGAGACTGCAAGGATTCTGGGTGTTTCCATATTTGGATGATTGTCTCCTTACTGCCCCCACCAAGCATCTGTCGATAACGGCCTTTAATACACAATTTCCCTGGCGAGACTGTTGGGAATAACAATAAATTGGGATAAATCCAATCCTACACCGACCCAGTACATAGAGTTCATAGGAGCAGTTTTTGACACCCGCTCCTGTCTAGTATCTCTCCCGGATCGCAGATTACAAAGGCTGAGGCTTCAGCTCCGGGTGATACTCTGCCGAAACAAAGCCCCCGCATAGGAAGTCCTTCAATTTCTAGGAACCATGGCAGCTGCTATACCGATAGTGCCTCTTGCAAAACTTCACATGAGAATACTTCAGTGGCTTCTATTATCTCAGTGGTTCCCAAATCATCACCCCCCCCCCCCGTGTTTTCAGGTTCAGATAACCAATCGTTGCAAACTGGGCCTACTTTGGTGGATGAGGCCAGAGACAGAACTTTGGAGCTGCCCTTTCCATCCCCCTCGACCCAAAGCCACTATGACTACAGATGCTTCTCTGATAGGGTGGGGGGGGGGCATTTTCAGGGAATGACAGGCCAAGGCACATGGTCCACAATGGAGGCTAACCTGCATATCAATGTTCTAGAACTGAGGGCAATGCTTTTAGCGTTGCAAGCATTCCAATCTGTTCTTCCTTCTGGGGCAATTGCAGTTCAGTCAGACAAGCATGTCTGTAGTCTGGTATATCAACAAACAAGGAGGAACCAAGTCCTACCCCCTATGTCGAGAGACCATGAGAATTTGGCAGTGGGCGATAGCTTCCAGCCACTTTCTGGCGTATCCCAGGGGATTCCAATGTGATTGCAGACAAGTTGAGCAGATGTAGTCTCCTGCCTCACAAATGGTCCCTCAACTCCAGCATTGCGGCAAAAATTTTCAGCTGCTGGTGCCAGCCTTGTTGCGACCTGTTCGTCTCCTCATCAAACCACAAACGCAGCAGCTACTTTGCCCTAACCATAATTCCCCTGCAGGGGGAATCCCAGAGGGACGCTCTGGTCCATAACTGACCCATGGGACTTCTGTATGCATATCCCCCCTTTCCTCTGATTCCCCAATTCTTGAAGAAAGCTCTTCAGTTGAAAAGCAAAGTGATCCTCATAGCTCCTTATTGGCCTTGACAAGTATGGTTTCCCTTCATCCGGCCTCACTTATTATGCCGACCGTGGATTCTGGATTCTTCTCCAGATCTGATTTCTCACCCCCGAGGGTTGAGTAATTCAAACCTAACCGGTCTCAAGCTGACAGCTTGGTTTGTCCACTTCCACTAATCTTCAGGCAGGATAACCTTCCCTCTCCTGTACGTGATATTATCCTGGCCTCTCACAAACCATCCACCAGAAAACTCTATATAGATTAATGGAAGAGTTTCTCTATTTGGTCTAAGAAAAGAAAACTAGATCAATGGTAGTCCTGCACTATCTATCAATTTTTTTCAAGAATGGAGCTACAGCTTCTACCATACGTGTACATCTAGCTGCTCTTTCAAACTTTCATAATGATTTTGGAAATTCTTCCCTGATTACACACCAGTTATGCAAAACATTTCTAAAAGGAGTCTCTCACATTAGACCTCCAGTCAAACAACATATAGAACCATGGAACCTCACATTAGTTCTTCAGTCTTTGATGCAACCCCCCCCCCCTTGAGCCTGCAGCAAAATGTGACATCAAATTCTTATCATGGAAGTCCCTTTTTCTGCTTGCCATCACGTCAGCTAGACATATTTCAGAGTTCCACGCTCTGTGCATTAAATGGCCCTATTTAATCTTTCACAAGGACGCATAGTATCAGTCCGGACGAACCCTACCTTTCTTCCCAAAGTTATTTTGGATTTTTCCATTAATCAAATTATTGACCTAGTGTTTTCCCAAATTTTACTAATAAAGAATACTGTCTGCATTCATTGCATGTGCATAGACAATTGAGATTTTATCTGGACAGGACTAAGACAATGTCTAAGTCAGACCATCTATTCATTTCCTTTTTCTGGCCCTAAAATGGGAAATTCTGTTTCTAAAGTGACCTCATCTAAATGGTTTAGAGACTGCATACCTTACATTTATCATCATGAGAAAAAGCCTATACCACAGAAAGAGGTCACGCTACCAGATCGATGGCAACTTCTTTAGCCTTCCATTCTAGATCCTCCATGGATGGTACCTGTGTAGCAGTGACATGGGCTTCTCCTCATGCTTTTATTACTCATTACAAATTGGATTTGGTCTCCAGGGGAAGAGCTTCTTTTGGCTCAATGGTGCTCAAGAATATTTTTCCATAAGGGCCACCCAAGGAACACAAGGTAGCTGGGGACTCTATCCCATCAGTGACGAAGGTAATGAAGATTAACATCATCAGATAAAGAAGTTATGTCTTACCATAATGTTCCATCTGTGTTGCTGATCTTCATTCATCATGTCCCTTCCTCTGTCCCCCTCCAAAGGCTCTTAGGGTCCAAGTGCTGAGTTAGTGCACTTGCGCAGAAACTGCCTCTGCTTTACTGATAAGGGGCAAACTTGATCAGAGGTAACAGGGAGAAGGGTACTATGGGTAAAAGCTTAGCTCGAGAGTTTTTGGCTGGCGCGAGCTTGGTACAAGGCCGACTGTTCTGTGGACGGATTCGACATCTCATCAGTGATGAATGAATGAAGATCAACAACACAGATGGAACGTTATGGTAAGACATAACTTCTTTTTCTTCCTCATGAAGTCCCCAGTTGTCTGTGCAACCCTTACTTTTGCTGCCAGGGGCTTTAAGTAGCTTGTGAACAGAAATAAACCAGAGGACACCCCTGCCATGTTCCTATGGGTAAAACATAAGGTAGAGAAAGTCATCCCCATTTTTTTGTAGTAGAGCCTGTGATGCCCGTGCCCTGGCTCAGCAATCAAGGAGCCTCAATCCTCACCACTAACACAAGTGAGGGGCGTCTCATATAGGAGGAAAGGATAACAAGTACACACAGTAAAGTGCAATTTCCTTTAAGAACACACAGAGATCACAGTCAGTCCGGGGCTGGTCGCACCCTTGCTCTCCAGGTCACCAATAAGACTCCCTGCTGGCACAGCTATAGGGTCCAGATTTCAGCCTAGTGGACAAGCTAAAACCTCCAGCACCCTCCAACCAGTGCTTTGTGTCTCTGCCCAAGTAGCTGACACACACACGCACACACAAACGCACACCCTTTGAGATGAGCATTTTATACAACCACACAGACACTCCTGGGAAAGGCTGGCACAGGTTCTCCAGCTGTGCCCCCTTTACCCAGACTGTATGGTTAAAGTCATTGCCACCCCCCAGCTAATAATTATCAGCTACCCAAAGGCCCTTAAAAGGGTGTCCAGTTATTACTGTGCAATATTATTACCCAACTGGTAAGTGCGACTAAACAGTCAAGGCTTATTAGAGTGACTTGGTGCAGGATCACTATATACATGCTATGTACTCTAGAGCTTAAATTATCTCTACACAAAACAGCCACAGTTAAAAGGGTTTAAAATATTTAGTAGTAAATAAAAACACAAGACAATACTTCACTACACAGTGCTAGTCAAGAGTTCAGAGATCACAGAGAAATACTTAAAATAATTCAGTAGTACAGTTCTGACATCACAGAAAAACACTTAGTCCAATCTTTCTAGATTCTAGCTATTTCTAGGAGAAAACACAAGTCTAAGATAAACTTACATATAGAGCAAAGGCGGAGTGCTGATGAGTTGGATGGTCAAGACAAAAGTGCTTAATGCTCTCTGATACTCAGTGAGGCGCTTTCACAGCCCCTGTTGCCCGCTACTTTTGATTCACAGGCCTCTACTGAGACCCATTCGGAGTCTGGTATGCCGCGAGACACTTCAAGTATTGAACCCGCGGATGTCTCTCCCTTAAATGGGTCTGGAGCCGCTGAGCAGGCACCAGTTTCTGAGGGTGTTTTCAGGCCCAAAGATTTGTATATTAAACTGACGCCATCATCAAAAACAAGGAAAAAACAACATCTGCATCTAAAAAAACAATGCATGGGCCATGTGTTCAGGCCCCTATGCCTAAAAAGCAAATGATCAAATTGGCATCTAATTACCCAGGACAAGTGGGTCTTAAATATAGTATCCCAGGGGTACAGATTTCATTTCCACACATTGCCAACTCCATACAGATGGCCAGATATGCCTCCAAATCAGTGAGCAGAGGCCCAGAAACAATGAGAAAGATGTATAGAAGGAAATGGAAAATATTTTCTTTATGGTTCATAGGTTCATACTAGGCTATCTGCCCTAGGGCATTTACAAGCCTAGCCAGTGTGTTTGGCTTTCGCCACCCATTTTAAATGAATTTTGCTATGCCCTATTTCGAGGTTAGTATACTGTGCCTCTGTCTAACAATGACACAGAAGTGATACCAGGAGTAAATCTATGATCTCCCATCCACTCATCAAGATGCCTCTTGAAGGGAGTCAATGAGAGACTCTGCCTAACCTGGACTGGGATTTTATTCCAGAGTGAAGGGAGCCTCTGGGTTATTACTCTGTCCCTCCAGCATGTCCTATTTATTTCAGTGCTGAGGTTCAAGTCTCTTGAGCGCGTAGCTCGATGGGATTTGGATTTTCTGAGGTGCAGCATGTCCATTAATTCCGGGTTGGACATGGCTTTACACGTCAGGCACAGATCGCCTCTGAGCAGGCGGTATGCCACTGAGTAGAGCTGGAGTTTCTTTAACTGGGCAGCATATGGCATCTGTTTGAGCCCTTTGATCCTCTTGGTGAGGTACTTTTGGGGTCTTTCCAGTTGCTGCAGGTGTCTGGTAAGGTACATCCCAAAAGGGGGATTGTACTCAATTATGGGCCTGATGAGGGGATGAGTAAAGAGGTACGATGACCTCCCCTGATCTAGATGTGAATCCCTTCATGATTAGGTGGGCTATATAAAATGTTTTTCTAACCACTTTGGCCACATGGTTGTCGAATGAGAGATTGCTATCAACTTGGGTCCCCAGGTCCCTAATTACTTCTTCCGTACTTAATGGATTACCACCTATGTGGTAATTTGTGGGCACTTTGTTTTGCCAAAGGGGATGACTATACACTTTTTGGCGTTTAGCTTGAGGCCATGGCTCTGGCACCAGTTGTCTGTTTTCTATGAGGCCCTTTTGTAGGATGCTTGTGTCTGCTGGAGAGGCGATTATGGCGCCCAGATTGCAGTCATCTGCGAACTTGGTCAGCCACAGTCCTTCCATGTTGGCCTGTACCTCCGAGAAATATATACCGAACAAGAGAGGTCCCAGGACTGAGCCTTGTGGGACGCCACTTGTAACTGGTTTGGAGTCTGACATGACTCCAGCAATTCTAACCATGTGGGTTCTAACCTTGAGCCAGTTTGCAACTCATCTAGTGACATAGGGGTTTATATTTAAGCTGGTGAGCTTATCTATAATGCCCGAGTGGGATATTGTATCGAAGGCTTTTGCGAGGTCCAGGTAGGCTGTGTGGACCACCTTCACCTCGTCAATGGCCTTGGTGACTGTTTCAAAGAAATTGACCAGGTTTAAGAGGCAGGATCTGCCCTTAACAAAGCCGAACTGGGTAGGATCCAGTGTCTGTAGGTCCCCAATATCTTTATTTATGAGGTCCATGATGATCCTTTCCATAGCTTTGCATACCAAGCTAGTCAGGCTTATGGGGCAATAGTTTCCAGGATCCATTGAGGCACCACCTTTGTGGAGAGGGACCACTGTTGCTGTACGCCACTCTGGGTACATATCCTGTAGTAAGGCTGAGATTGAACAGTAGTTTTATGTTTGGGTTTAGTTCTTCTTGGAGTTCATGAAGGATGCAGCCCGGGACACAGTCTGGTCCCATTGATGCTGTGTTTTTTGCTTTGGAGAGGGCGGCTCTTACCTGAGCATCTGAGATGTCAGGGGGGCAGCACTCTGCTGGGATAGATATTTGCCCTTTTGGTGGGGAAGGGGGGGAGAAGTTTGCGCTGAACCTGTCAGCTAGGATGTTGGCAATGTCTGTGGGTTCGGTGTATTTTTTTCCATTTTGAACTAATTCTGAGCATATCTGGGAATTCCCACCTAGGTTCCTAACATAACTAAAGAAAGTCTTGTGATTATCCTTGGTGTCCTGTGCAATTTTTCTCTCGAAGCTGGCCTTAGACGATTTTAGGAGTGCCCATAGTTTTTTGCTAATACTGATCAGAGATGCCTTCCCTTTTTGGGATTTTGCTGTATCATGTAGTAGCTTCCTCCTTCTATTGTATAGTTTGTTTATGGCTGGGGTCCACCAGACAGGACGCCTGTCTTTGGAGGATTGGGTCTTGGTTTTGTTTGGTATTGCATGATCCATGCATTCCTGAAGGTGTTCATAGAATGCGTTTGTAAAGGATTCTGCGGTCTGGAACGTATTTTCCACAGGCCCGGGTGCTTTGAAGGATTCCACCTCAGTTTTGAGGAGTGTGAAATTTGCTTTAGAGAAGTTTTTCACTGTATTTTTCTGGGCAGGGGCTGGGGTCGGGATGTGAATATCTAGTGAGATTAGTTTATGGTCTGATCTTACCAGTGAGGGATACACTTCTGGTCTGGAGCATAGAGTCCCCATGTTGGTGATGATCAGATCCAGTATGTTTTCCCGTCTTGTGGGAGTGGTAACAAGTTGTTCCATAGCATTTGAGTTTATAAATTCTAGGAACCTTTGGGCTAGGGTGTTGGAGCTAGAGTAATGCTCCCAGTCTATGTTTGGGTAGTTGAAGTCACCCAATGTAATGGTGTTTGGAGAGACCTTCATATTTTCCAGTGTTCTCAGGAAGGCCGAGTGGGGTTCCTGGGTTTGGGAGGGTGGTCTGTAGCAGGCTATAAACTGGAAGGCAGTTTTACCTACTGTTAGTTGCACATGGATAGTCTCTGATGCTTCGTGCTGTGCCACCAACCTGGAGATGTGGGTATCTTTGACGAATATTGATACCCCCCCTCCTTTTGTGGTTTGGTCCAAGTTTTGGGGCCGAAAAACATGGTATGAGGTATAACCTGGTAGTGCTGGGGTGCTCTCGGGAGCCTTGAACCAGGTTTCTGTTACTGCACAGATATCTATGTTCTCCATGCTAAGGAGAGTTTCGAGTGCGTGCATCTTGAGGTTTAGACTTCTGGCATTAAGTAGCATTACTCTTAGTTTCTTATCCCTTGTGATACCTATGGAGGTGGGTTTGTCTTTTGAGCCTTGCCTAAAAAAGGCACTATGGGGTGGCAAGAGCCTTTGCCAATATCCGAAAGCCCAGGGTGACAGGTGCAAGCCGTCCCTAGCGAAGCACCGTGGCTTGTCGAGCATGTCATCCCAGGCTGACAGGCATTGGATCCCCTTTGAATGTCACCAATACTTAAGCCAATTGTTGAAATTGATCATCTTGTCTTCATATTGTGGCATCATTCTTGGTGAGGGTAAGATGCTCCTCAAGGTCAGGGTCATACCGGCCTGGGCTAAATGCTCAGAGAGCTCCTCTATGTCTCTTTTCATGTAGTCCAGGGAGGTACGTCTCAGGTCATTCACACCAGCATGGACAATGACTGAGTCATATTTGTACTTGCCTTGGAGTGACCTGAGTGCTTGTGTTATGTGGCGGATCCTAGCGCCCGACAGGCAGCTCACCGTGACCTTCTCCTTGTTCAACCGGGTGAGCGGTACGTCAGTGTGCCTGACGATAGTCACCTATTACAAGTGTATCAGGTGTGTTGTTTAGCCTTAAGGGCTGTGACTGTTCGGCACACTGGCTTTGTGGACTATGTGTTGCACGTGTTTTGTTTTGGGGTAGTGGTTGCTTGGGTGTCTGCGTTGGAGGTCTGTGCTGCTTAGGCAGATTTTTATGTAGAGCCTCCGAGTATGTTTTTGTGTGTTTATGTGTTTGGTTTGCTGTCATGGTAGGTCTATGTGAGACTGGAATTGTAGTGAGTGTGGTTTCCTTCTCCTCCTGACTGGTTACGCCAGTACTGAGTTGAGAGAGCTTAGCCTCCAGTTTGGCTATATGGTTGCATCTCTCACATGTGTTGGAATTTGTTGGAAGGAGGAGAGGGTTGTCTGTGTACATGAGGCAGTTGTAACATTGCCTCAAGATTCCCAGATTCACCATCTGGACCGGAGAGGAGATTGACAACTGACCTTTGGACATGCTAGAATAGTATTGGGAATTCATTTATAATTGAAAAAAAGGGCCAGTGGAGAACAAGGTACTCAAGAGGAGTTTGTGAGGGTGTAGTGCTTTTAATTTTTTAGTGCTGACTTATATAATTGCTTTAGTGCGCAAGTGCCAGGCTTTAGAGTAGGAATAGGGTGTTTATTATGAGAACTAGATCAGTTCTAAGGGAAAAAGTGAAAAGCAGACTTTGTGGAGCCGAGAATGGTTTAAACCCAATTAAGCGGCATTGCCCGATGCTGCGCTATGTGCAAAATCGCGCAAAGCCACGCTACAGCGGGTTTTATACAGGGGGACTTGAAAGAGCTGGAAATTGGCCCAAAACGGCCAATAGACTACCAGATTCTTGTGCTGGGAACACTCCTCCAGGGATAGATAGGCTGCTCTAAGCTCCCCACTGCCACTGGTGAACAAAGAAGCCTCCCTTTATCCAAGAAAGGAAATGGGCAACACATGAACTTTCTAAAAGTCCAGAATACAGCAAAGCCTGTATTTGGACTACTCTAGGTCAGGAAAGACGGGAAACAAGGATAATTTTTTTTTTTTTTTTTTTTTTCTTTTTTGCAACCAACAGCAGGAAAATGCAATAAATATGCAATTCTGTCCCTCATGGATATGGGGGTTATTCAACCAGTACCAGAAAAGGAAAAAGGACAAGATTTTTATTCAGTACTTTTCCTGGTACCTCGAAAAGACAACTCATGGTGTCCAATTCTGGACTTATCCATTCTAAATACTTTTCATATTCAAGATGCGGACTCTACAACAGTTACTGCCTATGCTGGGCAAGGAGTCCTGGTTGGTAACTCTAGACTTAAGAGGCTTACCTGCATATCCCAATCAGGGAATCTTGCAGAAGATACCTCTGCTTCAAAGCAGGCTCTCTGCATTACCAGTTCTCTACACTGCTCTTTGGCTTATTTACACCACTCAGGGTCTTCACAAAGTGCCTGGTACCAGTAATTGCATTTTGCAGACAAACTTTCAAATTTATCCTTATCTGGACGATTGTCTAATTCAGGCAGAAAACAAGGACACTCTTCTACAACAGCTGTCGTTGGTGAAAAGGCTTCTAACATGCCTAGGGTACACCATAAATGAAAAGAAGTCACAACTGGTACCCTCTCAAATAATTGCATTCCTGGGTGCAGGCTTGAATACAACTGCCCAGATGGCTTACCTCACGCCAGACAAACAAATTCAATTGATGACACACTTCAAACAAGTGGCCACAAAAACCCAGCTATCTGCAATACAAATTCTGCAGGCCTTGGGGTTTATGGCTTCCTGCATTCTACTAATTCCATATGCAAGACTGCATATGAGGAAACTTCATTGGTACCTAAAAAGCTGATGAGTCAACATTGCCACAGCTTGGAAACAATGATTCCTATCATTCCTTGCCTGCAACAGGAGTTCCTATGGTGGACAGAGGCCTGTCACCAAAACAAGGGGCTGTCATTTATTCCACCCCCTGCCACCCAAACCCTGACTACAGACGCATCATATTATGCTTGGGGGGCCCATCTGGCAGGCAGATGCATTCAGGGTGAAGGGAGCCCAAATCAAATGCACCTACATATCAACCAGAAAGAAATGCTAGCTGTACAGAATGCTCTGACAGCCTTCAAGGACTTTCTTCATCCAGGACAACTACTGATAAAGACGGACAACACCACAGTTATGTGATACATAAACAAGCAGGGGGGTACCCACTCCTACCCCCTTTGCAGACTAACCATGGCTTTGTGGAACACAGCCTTGATTTGCCAAATACATCTACAAGCTCAATTCCTGCCAGGAAGGCAAAATACTCTGGCAGATGAACTAAGCAGAAATCTTATGGACCAACACGAATGGAAACTGGATCCACAAATATTCAGTATGTTGACACGAAGATGGGGGAGCCCAGACATAGTTTTGGGGAGAGGCAAAAAGATCCATCAGTTGGACAAATTCTACAGAAGAACTCATCAGAAAAAAGTTTGGAAAGTGGATGCTGTATCCTTCAGCTGGAAAATCCTATCAGTCTATGCCTTTCCCCCTCTGCCTCTGCTCTCCAAGGTTTTACTAAAAGTCAGACAGGAAAAAACGAAGATGATTATTATCCAGACTTGCCTCGGCAACACTGGTACCTGCTTCTATGCAATATGTCACACCTTCCACCGTTGATACCTGCCTCCGACACCTTACTTTGTCTCAGCAGAACTATCAAATTCTGCACACTCAGCTCCAAACTCTGAATCTTGCAGCATGGCTAATCAACTAATTTCACCAGTCACATCTCTTAGTAAACCTGTGATGGATGTCATTTTGGAGGCTAGAAGGCCTAGTACTAGAAAATCTTATGCTGATAAATGGAAAAGATTCTGTGCCTGGCACCAAGCACAAGGAATAAACACAGCAATTCCTAATATTCCTCAGATTCTGCAATATTTAATGGAGATGCTTCACAAGGGCCTATCTTTTTCTTTTATAAAAATCCATGCCTTGGCCATTTCAGCTCATTACAACACAGTGCCTCCTCTCTTTTCTCATCCCCTGCTAAAGCAGTACATCAGAGGGGCCAAAAATTTGAGAACTCTCAGGAGAGCACCAACTCCTGCATGGGACTTAAATTTTGTACTGGAAAAACTCACCCTACCTCCTTTTGAACCGGCTGCTACTGCAGACATAAAATTTCTCTCTTGGAAGACTGCTTTTCTTTTAGCAGTCACTTCAGCTAGGAGGATTTCAGAACTGCAGGCTCTCATGGCAGTGGAGCCTTTCATCATCTTTTATCCGGACAAGGTGGCCCTCAGGACCAATCCAGCCTTTATGACTAAGGTGGTATCCAGTGTGGCTCTTAATCAGACCATTCATCTGCCAACTTTTTTCCCAAATCCACAGAACAAGGGGGAGCGGATTCTGCATTCATTGGATGTACACAGACAACTAAGATTCTATTTAAACAGGACAAAATCTCTAAGAAAATCTGAGCAACTACTGGTGGCATTTGCTGCAGGGGCAGAGGGAAAGGCGGTTTCAAAGCAGACAATTTCAAAATGGATAAGCCATTGTATTCGTTTCTGCTACATGCACCATGGTAAACCTGTCCCCAAGGGGATCAGATCCTATTCCATCAGGGCTGCATCTACTTCTGCAGCTTTTCTCACAGGGGTTCCTACCAGACACATATTCTATAAGCTGCTACTTGGAGCTCATTTCATACATTCACCAAACATTACCATTTACCTCTCTTTTCTATATCCAGAGCAGGCTTTGCCACTGCTGTCCAGCAGGGCCTTATAGCTGCTCCTTGTTTGTTTCTTTCGGCTTTTCCCGGTTAGGGGTCGCCACAGCAGAACTCCGGTCCGCTAATGATTGGCAGTAGATTTTGACGTGGTGGCTTGCCGGGCCTAACGCACAACCTTCAACGAAGGAACGCCCATTCACGCATGTCGCCAAACAGAAGACGCTCTGAGAATCGAATGGGCAACGTCGAACTGTGAGACGACAACGCTACCGCAGCACCACCACCGCAGCACTCTAATGCTGTATAATTCCATCCTCCCAACCATAGCTTTGGGATTCTACCCAAATGTAATGACTGCAACAGTGAAACACGAAGAACGTAGTACAGTTGTGTACACTTACCATAAATGTAGATGTTCGAGTATATTCACTGTTGCAGTCCTGGTTTACCCACCCGCCAGCCCCCTATTTCTTTCTTATTATACCTCTTCTTTCCTTTACTATGCTCAAAAACTTTTTTGGTGTATTTGCTTTTAGTTGGAGGTATATATTTTTTGGTGTTCCAAATGGCGTCGGCTGCATGTTTTATACCCTTGACGACTTGACGTCATGGAAGAAGAAACAGCAGCCAACGCAGGACCCAAGACTTTATTCAGGCCGACTGAGGCAACCTGCCAGCAGATTACCCAAATGTAATGACTGCAACAGTGAATACACTCAAACATCTACATTTATGGTAAGTGTACACAACTGTACTTTCTGACATCACAGAAAAAACACTTAGTCTAATCTTTCT
This sequence comes from Protopterus annectens, assembly GCF_019279795.1. Classification (NCBI taxonomy): domain Eukaryota; kingdom Metazoa; phylum Chordata; order Ceratodontiformes; family Protopteridae; genus Protopterus; species Protopterus annectens. The sequence goes on from NC_056729.1 coordinate 32,479,178, forward strand.
AGTTTCTAGTTTTTTCTAAGAGAAAACACAACTCTAAGATAAACTTGCATATAGAGCAAAGGCAGAGTGCTGATGAGTTGGATGGTCAAGACAAAAATGCTTAATGGTCTCTGATTTCTCTCTGTTTTTAAAATCACATTCCTGGTTCACATTACATCATTCTTTACACTTTCTTGGGTTCCCAGGCTAACAGAAACTACATTTACATTCTTCACCTCTGGGCAGAAACTAGAGCAATAAAGGACATTTATGCATGTAAATTCTGGCTATTAACTCTGGCCTTAAAACAATAGCAAGAATTCCTTCATCTAGACTGGCCGGAGCCATGTTTACATCAAAGGGTCACAACATGCTTTACTTGGTCAGTAGATTGCACTGTTCCATTATATTTTCCAGTTCCACAGGTAACACTATTTTACCATTTAAGACAACAAACCTGTGGTTTACATTAATATTTACAGATGAGAGAATTATCTCCAAAATTCTATCTGGCTAGGCTGGCAGCCTTCATCTATCTTCACAGAGCCGTCATATAATTACTGGATAAGGCCTGTATTCAGTTTACGGAATGCAGAATGCTGCATTGTTAAAAACAGAAATTTGCAGCCTACTCTATCAAAAGCCTTTTCTGCATCATGAATGGCCAGCAAAAGTGCAAGATGTTGTCTGTCAGCATCTTAAGTGCATAGTAATTTGCTAGCTGAGTAAAGTTTTCCAAAATTGCCTTGCTCCCATGATGTAATCCTATAGTAGGAGACTGTCTGGTCTGCAGATCTTGCCTTTGGGCAACCTTCTCAAGCTTGGTCAACCCTTAAGATTGCCAGTTCATATTTCAGTTCAGAAATCTGGTTGTAATGTAGTGGTAAGAGAGGATGTGACAAGTAGGCCTCCTCCTTATGCTCTGTACTGTCTGTCTTTCACTGTATAGGGTAGTAGCATGCAAAGGTTATGAGTATGCTTTCTGGTGAGGAAGAAATCTCATCAAAAATGGGATCATTCAACTTACTAATCAACCTCCTTGTGGTCTGCTACCTTATGTGAAGAGCAAGGAATTTCTGAGCAGTGAGATAAGTCTTGAAAGATTTTAGTTTATCATCTTCTGTCCTGATCTGTAGTCTGTTTACATATCTTTCCATTTAGGGAGGAAATGACCATAACCCACTGCCATCTACATTGGTTTGTTGCTTATTCTGTTCAGGCAGTAACTCACTCTGGGGTGACTAGTTTCAGCAGGGTCTGGTTTATAGCAGGGTTAACCTATTTCTTAAGTAAATTAATAAGGGAGTTCTTGAAATGTTCCCACTGTCTTGAAAGTGGAATGGACAACCTTTCTACTACACTTATCCACTCCTGATAGAAAAGAGCAGTCTTTGCTTGAAAAATTCTACTATTCTAATAAAGGGAGCTTCCAATGCTTCAAAAAAATCATAATTCAGTGAGAATTTCACAGATATACCTATCCATCCATCCGTTCTCAACACCTATTCCCATATTTTACTTGAGGTCGGGGTGTCACTTCAGCAGTGACAATCATCTCCACCCAAACCTATATGATTTGATAAGTATGTTGGTGCATAGACTGTAGCCTGAATCAGATAACTGTACTCGCAGATGCTCTACACTTGTTTATCCAGGAGTAGGTGTGAAGTTTAGGTAAAAAATAAATGTAAAGTGAGGGGGGCAACAGTAACTGGAGATGGATATCAGTCATTCTCAAAGTATGGATAACCTGTTTCACCACCCATCGTAAGAGGGATTTAGACCACGTGAGGGCCTGAGTGAACCTCCTTATAGGGGAGCATGCAGTATTCAGTTACCACCCGGTTAGTGTCATTCTCTCCTGGATCTCAACACAATCCCACATCATCTTGGTTACCCAGAGTACATGCCTGGGGGAATGTATAGACTTTAGTATCTAACTGACCTGACCTGCAGAAACCTTTTATGGGAGTAAGCATGTCCTTCTCATCTGAAAGTTCAGTTAATAACTCAAAAGATGCAGCCCCACTACTAGTATTGGTGCTTCTCTTCTGTTGGAAGAGAATGTCCCAGATTATGAATATTTCACAAGTTTCTGATATTCCTGCATGTCTAAATATGTTTCTTGGAGCTGGGTAAAGTGGAAATCAATTCTTTCAATCATGTGAATGTCCTGAGCCTTCTGACAGAACTAGTGAGAGTTAACACTCCATATCTGTGCATTGCAAGCAGTGGTCAGAGCAGGCTGTAAGGTTAATGGAGACTAGGCTGAAGACTTGCAGGTGGATTGGAGAGAGTGGAGAGAAAGCATAAGAGTTCAAGGAAATAACTCGGGCTCTAGCATGTCAAGAAGAGGAGGAAATAAGTGGAGGTGAAGATTGGAAAAGCCTCCAAACAGCATTTGTGACATACCTCTCAACTATACTGAATTCCTCTGTATTTCCTGGTTCTTAGGCTAAAGTAATGGGGTGCCGCAAATTCCCGAGTGGCCCCTTTAAGTCAGGATTTTTTTCTTTTATTTACAATTTCTTTTTTTAATACTGTTGTTGCCATCAGCGTGCAGGGGTGTGTGCGATGACATCAGCATCATGAGACCATCCCTGACTCCTGACTTTTGTTTGAAAGAGGAGCATAATATCTGGCCCCTAATAGGAATAATCTGTTCTGCAAAAGTAGCGCATCTTTATTTTCCGATATCAATGGATATGGCTTATTTTCTGTAAGAAAACACGTTAGCTGTGTCAATGTTTTAAAGAACGGATGGGGATGGTAAAAAGTACTTAAAAATAAGCTTTTGGCACTGTTAAAAGATGTTAATATTGTATGATGTTAAGTTGTCAATCTCGCCTTCATTCTTGCTGGATGGGTTCGGAGCCGATCCTCGGCTCCGACTCGGCTCTTGCTAAGCTCGAGAGCTAATTTTACCAGCTCGAGGCAACACTATATCCCATGATGCAAGGCGGAGACTACCCAGATCTCGTTTGCCGCTTCGCTAACGATGTGCCTTCTTTTACCAGCTCTAGGTAAGTGAATAGTTTTTGAGACTTTTCGTCTATCCCCCTTTAAATTTATATATATATTTGTGTTTTGTTAACGTTAACGACTTACTTTAACCCTATTCCCGTCAGTGTTCCCTTTTTTTCAAGTAATTTATTCCCTTTCCCTATTAGGCCTTAGGCCTTCCCCTCCCTAAATTTTTTCCTGTCAGGGATTGTTTGTGTATGACTGTGTGTTATCCCTGTTTATTTTAAATTGTTGGATTGAGTGTTTTTGTGTGTGTGTTACTGTATTGTGTTTCCTCGACACAGTTGTGTCGAGGGACACTTAAGGTCTCAGGCTTCAAGAAGTGTGACTCGTGCTGTCAGATGATGTCTCTGACAGACGGTCACACTTCTTGTGTTTATTGCCTGGGACCTTTGCACCTGCAGGACTCTTGTGCTATCTGTCATGCTTTCAGCCCAAGAGTCCTGCAGGAGCGAAGAAATAAGCTGATATTAAGGGGCTTATTAAAGCCCGAGAGCTCCCCGACTAAGTCGGCGCCGGGGAAGCCCTCAAAACCTGTTAAGCCTTCGGCTGAGACTTCCGCGTCGCTCGGTTCACCCTCACCAGGGTCGAGATCGGCTCTGGCCGGAGCCGATCCTTCCACCTTACCAGTCTCAGTATCGGCTCCATCCGGCGCCGATACTGTCCAATCCAGACATTCAGTGTCGGCTCCAGCTGGAGCCGATGTATCTTCGGCTCCGTTGGCTCCATCGATCTCAAAAAAGAGATCTCGATCCCCTTCAGTGGAATCCATACATTCGGCTCCGAGATCACCCTTGCTCTCGGAGCGGAGCCATCGGAGCCGTTCTTCTCGGTCATCCAGGCGGTCTGATCACGACCTCGAGAGAGTGGTGAGTAGACTATTAAAGTCTCAGGCATTGGCCCAAATACTCCATAGCCCATCTCAACAGATGGTAGCTATTTCACATCCACCAAACATTCCTCCTTCGACTCTCTTACAGAGCTCGGAGCCGGAGCTCCTCGGAACCGGCACTGTTGTGGCTTCGGAGCTGATACCACACCTTTCGGCTCCGTCGTCCTCTGCTCCGATTTCCTCCTTGAGACCTTCATTGGAGGGATCCCGGCGTCTGGTCTCTCTTGTCGGCTCCGAGGGGGCGAGTGGCATCGGACCCTTGCCCGACCCCGTTCTCCCCCTCGGAGCTTCGGCGTTGGTGAGCTCGGCCCCGACATCTGCCTCGGAGCCTTCCTTCTCGGTGAGGCCTGGGGTTCCTATCTCTTCGGAGCGGGAACTTTCTGGTCTCTCTGACGGGGGAGCCTTCGAGGTGATGAGAAGTGTACTAGCCCCTGGGCTTAGTCAATGGACAGTTCCATCAGCTCCTCCCACTACAGTGCCTGCTGACGTCACTTCCCACTCTCTTGCTCCCGGACCCAGAGATCCAACGCCTCAGGTTTCCCCATTGGGAATATCTTCCTCTTCCGAGGCTTCTCCTGATCCGTCAGGTGAACCCCCGCGTAAGAGGACATGTAAGAGGAAACATCTAGACTCCCCTGAGTCTACTACATTAGATACTGACCTGGATGAGTCGGAGGGATCCCCAAGGTCCTCCTCTGAGGATGTCTCATTCTCAGACATCCTTGAACTCCTTAAGCAGAGGGGGAACTGGCCCTCCCTTAATCCTTCCGAGGACGAGTCAGTATACCTGGAGGCGTTCGGATCTCGATCCTCCACCTCCTGGGTGTCTCCGCCTTTCGACCCTCTTATGGAGGTATTGGCTCGGAAGGCGTGGATGGCTCCGGATTCGGTGGAACCTTTCCCTAGGAGGCCTTCAAAATTTATTACGGCCCCACAAGATAGACAATATTTAACAAAGGGTGTCCCAGTTGATGCCATGGTGGTGGCTGCTGCCACCAAGAAGGAATTAGCTGATCCTTCAGTACCTGTCAATCCTCCTAACAAGGATTCTAGGACTATGGACAGGTACGGCAAGCGGATTTTTTCTTCAGCGACTTTTGCCATGAGATCGCTGAACTACTTATGCCACTTCAACCGCCTTCAAAGAGATGTTCTTAAAGAGTTGGGAGAAGTTTTACAGGATCCGTCAGCTGCTGGGTCTCAGGATAAGATTAGCTCACAGCTAGGAATCCTTAACTCCATTGTTAACTCCTCCATGCGGCTCATTTCTTATGCAGCCGATGGAGTAGTAGACGCAGGCACAGGAGTGGCTTTAAGGCGTCAGTCCTGGATGCGACTTTGTAATTTTGCAGACCCCTTCAAGGTGTCCTTCACAAACTCCCCCTTTGATGGGTCGACCTTGTTCGGACCTCAAGTGAAAGACACCTTGACTAGATGCGAACAAGATGGCAAGACTCTTTCTGCCGTAGGAGTCCGTTTCTCCACCCCTTCAAGACCTTACCCCAAAGGACAGAAGGGAGGGAAAATGTGGTTCCGCAAATCTCAAGGAGTCACGCCTGACGCACGAAGTCAGTTTACCCCCAGAGGCAGAGGGGGTAACAATAATAGACGCCACCCTAGGGGCAGAGGTGGTCCGCAGAATCAGGGTAGCAGAGAGCCTCTTTCTGACAAACCCTTCCAGCATCCCTGAGATGTTGCCCGATTGTCCACCTTCGGAGGCAGTCGGGGGAAAATTATCGCTGTACCCAATAGCCTGGCTTTCCCTTTCTCAAGACAAATGGGTACAGTCAATTATATCCGAGGGTTACAAAATTCCCTTTATTCAAACCCCAATTCAACAAAAGGAACCCTTTCAGGCGTTCCACCGGTCTAAGGGAACTAGCAGTACTAGAGATATCAAAACTGCTAGTAAAAAGAGCCATCCAGCCAGTCCCAGCGGACCAAATAGGATCCGGAATCTACTCAACGTTCTTTTTAGTTCCAAAAAAGACAGGGGACTGGAGACCAATATTAGATCTGAGCAAACTCAACAAGTTTGTAAAGAAATCAAGATTCCGGATGGTCACACTTCAGTCCATTCTGCCCTTTTTGGGCAAGGACAATTGGATGTGCTTGATAGATCTTCAGGATGCGTACTATCACATAAAAATTCACAGACGCTCCAGAAGATTTCTCCGCTTTCGGCTGGGGACCAGTCACTTCCAATTCAGAGCCCAGCCCTATGGACTCACTACAGCCCCCAGAGTGTTCACCAAATGTATGGCAGTGGTTACGGCTCACCTGAGACATCAAGGATTCCAGGTGTTTCCATATCTAGACGACTGGCTCCTCACTGCCACCACCAGGCATCAGCTTCTCCAAGCCAGAAATTACACCATTCACATTTGCAGAGGGCTAGGAATTTCTATAAATTTCAAAAAATCTGCCTTGTCGCCTTGTCAATCTATTACTTTTATAGGCGCAAGATTCGACACCGTACAACTTTCAGCAAAGTTAACAGACCAAAGGATCTTGGACATTCAAAGACACGTCCAGGTGATTCTTCTCAGCAACAAAATTCAGGCCAGATTTGCTCTGAAGGTATTGGGTCTTATGGCGGCTGCCATAACACTTCTTCCCCTTGCCCGCTTTTACATGCGTCTTCTAAAATGGATGCTATTCACCCAATGGTCTTTTCAACAACTTCCCATGCGTCACGAGATCATAGTAACTCCAACTTGCAAAAGGCATCTGACTTGGTGGATATCGTCCCCTCAAATCCATCAAGGCAGACCTTTTGTTCCTCTTGCCCCGGTTGCCACGGTTACATCGGACGCCTCCCTGATCGGGTGGGGGGGCAATATCAGAGCAGAATGGTCCATGGCACTTGACAGCCTTTCGAGTACCATCTGCACATAAATGTTCTGGAGATGAGAGCGGTGCTTTTAACGTTGCAAGCCCTCAACGACTCTCTTCCCCTGGGAACTATTGCAGTCCAAACGGACAATATGTCCGTAGTGTGGTATATAAACAAACAGGGCGGAACCAAGTCCTATCCACTGTGTCGAGAGGCTCTCAGACTTTGGCAATGGGCAATCTCCTCTCACCGGTTTCTGATAACGCACATCCCCAGGAAATCCAACATCATAGCGGACAGATTTAGCAGAGCTATTCTCATGCCTCACGAGTGGTCTCTCAAGCAATCAGTGACGGAAGAGATTTTTCAGAAGTGGAGCCTTCCTTGCTGCGACCTTTTCGCTACACCTCAAAACAGCAAATGCCCAGACTTCTTCTCTCTCTTCCCCCTTCCAGGCCATCCCCCCAGAGACGCTCTAACCCATGATTGGCCCCGGGGACTTCTTTATGCTTTTCCCCCTTTTCCGCTGATACCTCAGCTAATTCAGAAAGTAACCGCCTTGAGAGCCAAGTTGATTCTCATTGCCCCTTATTGGCCTCGACAGATATGGTTTCCGTTCCTACATCATTATCTCTTGGTACAGCCATGGCATCTGGACCCGGTTCCAGATCTTCTGACCCACCAGTCGGGTCAACTGCACCAATCCATACCTTCTCTCAACCTCACTGCTTGGTTGCTCCACTTCCATCCTTAGCCAGGCTTCCTATGATTTCTAATCCTGTACAGGATATCATAGTAGCTTCCCTAAAATCTTCTACCAGAAAGATTTACACTAGTAAATTGCGACGTTTCTCTTTCTGGGCAAAAGCTAGGAACATAGACCCCTATACTGCTCCAATTCATTCGGTATTGGACTTCCTAGCTGAGATTGTTCATTCAGGATCCTGTTCTTCCACAGTGAAAGTTCAACTGGCAGCCATTTCAAATTTTCATATAGGCCTTTTGGACCACAACATTATGTTACATTAAACTTTGCAAGGCATTCCTTCGAGGTATCTTTTTATTGAAACCTCCGATTAGAGACCCCCCACCACAGTGGGATCTAAATTTAATTTTAACATCCTTGATTCTTCCCCCGTTCGAACCTGCAGCTGCCTGTTCTTTGAAATTGCTTTCTTGGAAGACACTTTTTCTAGTTGCCATTACTTCTGCCAGGAGAGTATCTGAGCTTCATGCTCTCTGCATTCGTCCTCCCTATTTAATATTCCAGAAAGATAGGGTATCTCTAAGGACTAATCCGTCTTTCTTACCAAAAGTGGCATCGCAGACGAACCTAAATCAATCCATTGATCTTCCAGCATTTTTCCCGAATTATTCTGATAGAGCAGAACAAAAGTTACATTGTCTTGATGTTCACCGCCAGCTCAGATTTTATCTGGACAAGACTAAAATTTTTAGGAAATCTGATCAACTGTTTCTATCCTATGCAGAGAACAGGAAAGGCCTTCCAGTTTCTAAGGTAACTTTATCTAGATGGCTGTCTTCTGTGATCACTTACATTTATCAGCTCAGAGGCAAAGAGTTGATTTCTAAGCCAAAAGCCCATTCTACCAGAGCTCTAGCTACATCTACAGCTTTTCAAGCTAGACTTCCAATAGACACTATTTGTGCAGCAGCCACATGGGCCTCTCCTCATACCTTTGTTTCACATTACAAATTAGACTTGGCCTCCAGAGACAGAGCGAATTTTGGTTCCACCGTTCTCAAGAGTCTGCTCCATTGAGCCACCCAGGATAGAGGTGCTAGGGACGCGGTCCCATCCAGCAAGAATGAAGGCGAGATTGACAACTTAACATTTAGAAGTTATGTACCTACCATAACGTTCCATGTTAGTTGTCTTCTCGCTTCTTTCTTAGGCCCCCTCCATCCCCCTTCCCTGGTCAGACCGGGAAGATTATGGATCTTCTATTCAGAGGTTATTCCCTTTTTCTAGCTGTTCAACTTCTAGTGTCACTAGATTAGGTTGATCCTTTCTAGAGGGTTATGATGTTATTTAGTATTGTTATTTTTCTTCCTCCTCTTCAGTTGAAAGAAAATATTACTATTTCTTTAGCTACCAAACGAGATCTGGGTAGTCTTCGCATTGCATCATGGGATATAGGGTTGCCTCGAGCTGGTAAAATTAGCTCTCGGGCTTAGCAAGTGCCGAGTCGGAGCTGAGGATCGGCTCCGAACCCATCCAGGAAGAAAGAAGGCGAGAGAAGACAACTAACATGGAATGTTATGGTAGGTACATAACTTCTAATTATGATTAACATTATTTAACTTCCAAACAGTTTTTCAGTATTGTTTTACTTTGCAGTACTTATGCTTCTTTAATATTAAGTCATTTTTCACAAATATACAAGTATTTCCTGGTTGAGTCGTGTGGTCCCTCTTTCTGATGATGCAGTGGGAGGGGGGGCAACTTATTGTGGGGTTGATTTGCTTTCTGTAGTCCAGTTATAACACATAGATGGCAGCACTGCCAGTTGAGTCAGTCCATCAGACCGTCTGCAGTAAATGAATAAGTAAAAATCATATAAATTATAATTACATTAAAATCTAAATGCATTTACAGTCAAAGCACTAAAGCAAAATGGAGCAGTTATAACATTATGATAAATAGTTGTTCATCGTAGGATGATCACTTTTAGGAGTAAAACGAATAAAACTTATGGGTACCTGAATAGTCTCAGTGGTGGCCTACAGTAAACTGTATATGACCTATGTAGTGCTACGGAAATACTATCTAATCTTATTCTGACTTGCACTCAAAAAAAGGGAGTGGTAACAAAAGCAGGAATTTTAAATTTGAGACAGCAGAGTTGTGCAAGCGGCGAATAGAAAGTCAATCAGTTATTTACAAAGTATGTGCCACCACACATCAAACTGTCCAGATGGGGCTGTTGCATCGTTTAATTAAGATGGGGCGGCGCAGTGGTGCAGCAGTTAATGCTGTCACTTCACAGCAAGAGGTTCTCCGGTTCGATTCTCGGCTGGGGTGCCTTCTGTGTGGAGTTTGCATGTTCTCCCTGCGTTTGCGTGGGTTTCCTCCGGGTACTCCGGTGTCCTCCCACATTCTAAAGACATGCTTCTGGAGGATTTCTCCCTGGGCCTCTGCTGAAAACAGGATCTGTGGAACCTAGTCGGACTTTCCCGGTCAACAAAATGTTAAATAAAATAAAAAATAAAAATAATTATCCTGGCCATCATTTTGCTCTGGAGACCAGAAAATGAAAATTGAAGCTTGGAACTGTAAAAGCTATACTGCCTGCACAGTGCACACATTAGACACAATGGTATGTTATATGCAGTCCTTCTGATATGTTAGTTTTGTGGTGTTGACATTAGCAGTAGTAATACGATGGGTAGATCTCCAGGTAACAGGCGTGGTAACTTGGGATGTGTGACATATGACATCGGTTCTGGTAGGAAACAAACACCTTCAAAGTCTTAACGTAATTTTGATGAGCGCTTTGTTCCTTTATTATGTTAAGACACTGGAGGTATTTGTTTCCTACCACAACAGTCTTTAATATTTTTAACTGTTGTTAAGTGACGAAGCTTTAGAGTAAATGTGCAGAGTTGGGCTGTGTATAGCATCGTTAATGCAGACGATGAATCATGCAGAATGAGAGACAGATGACTGTAACTGGAATGGCTGCCAGTGCTGAGCTTGTGCTGGATATTATATGGTTGACATGCAGCCTTATAGTGAAGGGAGCGTTTTTCTTTGGAGTAAGTGTGAATACCTTTACCTTGCCAGTAAACAGCCGCATTGCTTTTCTTGCTGCACTGACCGGCGGTTTTATATACATAGTCTCTGAATGACACTGTTATTGCTTACATTTCAGTATTTTTAGTAAATGTTTTCTGTTTCAGCTAGGTTGTTTCTGAAATTGATAAATATTGATCAGAGCACTACCACGGTAAACTAAGTTTAAACTAGAGACGTGGAATTTATAGATTGCATTGCGTCTGTTGTACTGTTAGAATATGGCTGGGCAGTGGCACTAGTTGAGCTGTGTGGGGTGAGGTAGTTTGGGTACTAGGTAGGGGTGCAGTGCAGATTAGGTGCTGTGGGGAATGCATGCCAAAGTAACCCGTGATATCTATCTGAAGGTTCTGATTTTAAGAACGAGCACAGCCTGGGGGGTAGTAGCTGTAACTGTTAGTGATTTGCATACATGCATACCTCTCCATCTCTCAGATCAAGAAATCTGAATAAAGCCAAAAATAATGGTGTGACAAAGGCCTAATAAGGGCAGATGTTAAGTTGTCAATCTCGCCTTCATTCTTGCTGGATGGGTTCGGAGCTGATCCTCGGCTCCGACTCGGCCACTTACTAAAGCTCGAGAGCTAATTTTACCGGCTCGAGACAACCCTATATCCCATGATGCAAGGCGATGACTACCCAGATCTCGCTTTGCGCTTTAAACTGAGGTGCTTTTTTTACCGGCTCCTGGTAAGTTTTTCAAAATTCAGAATTTTAGTCTCACCCCTTTAGTTTTAGTCACTACTGTTGTTGTGTAAACTCTTCATGATTAGTTTAACCCTTTTCCCGTTAGTGTTCCCTATTTTTCTAGTTATTTATCCCTTCCCCTAAGTTAGGCCTCAGCCTCCCCCTTTCCTATTTTTCTGTCAGGGATTCTATGTGGTGTTTGAGTGTGTTGTATCCCTGTTTAAATTTTTTATTATTGGATTGGGTGTTTATTGTGTGTGCGTCTGTGTTTTTTGTTTGTTACTTAGTGGTTCCTCGACACAGTTATGTCGAAGGACACAAAGGTCTCAGGCTTCAAGAAGTGTGACTCGTGCTGTCAGAAGATGTCTCTAACAGACGGTCACACTTCTTGTGTTTACTGCCTGGGACCTCTGCACCTGCAGGACTCTTGTGCTATCTGTCATGCCTTCAGCCCAAGAGTCCTGCAGGAGCGCAGAAATAAATTAATACTGAGGGGCTTATTAAAGCCTGAGAGCTCCCCGACTAAGTCGGCTCCGGGGAAGCCCTCGAAACCAGTTAAGCCTTCGGCTTCAAGTCCTAAGCCATCGGCTACTGGTTCGCCTTCTGTGTCGAGATCGGCTCCCGCCGGAGCCGATCCTTCTATTTTACAAGTTAAAGTATCGGCTCCATCCGGCGCCGATGCTGCTAAATCTGGGCACTCAGTGTCGGCTCCGGCTGGAGCCGACGTATCCTCGGCTCCACCTATCTCAAAAAAGAGATCAAGCTCCCCTTCGTTGGAGTCGATACGTTCGGCTCCGAGATCACCCCTGCTCTCGGAGAGGAGCCATCGGAGCCGTTCTTCTCGGTCGTCCAGGCTGTCCGATTACGACCTTGAGAGAGTGGTGAGTAGACTATTGTCTCAGGCATTGGCCCAAATGCTCCATAGCCCGTCTCAACAGACGGTAGCTATCACACATCCACCTAACATTCCTCCTTCGACTCTCTTACAGAGCTTGGAGCCGGAGCTCCTCGGAGCCGTGACTGTTGTGACTTCGGAGCCGATGCCACCCCCCCCCCCCCCATTCGGCTCCGTCGTCCTCTGCTCCGATTTCCTCCTTGAGGCCTTCATTGGAGGGATCCGGGCGTCTGGTCTCTCTCGACTCCGAGGGGGCGAGTGGCATCGGACCCTTGTCCGACCCCGTTCTCCCTCTCGGAGCTTCGGCGCTGGTGAGCTCAGCCCCATCGGCCTCAGAGCCGTCCCTGTCAGTGCGGCCTGGGGTTCCTATCTCTTTGGAGCGGGAGCCTTCTGGCCTCTCTGACGGGAGCCTTCGAGGTGATGAGTGTACTAGCCCCAGGGCGTAGTCAACGGTCAGTTCCATCAGCTCCTCCCACTACAGTGCCTGCTGACGTCTCTTCCCACTCTCTTGCTCCCGGACCCAGAGATCCAACGCCTCAGGTTTCCCCATTGGGAATATCTTCCTCTTCCGAGGCTTCTCCTGACCCATCAGGTGAACCTCCGCGTAAGAGGACATGTAAGAGGAAACATCTAGACTCCCCCGAGTCTATTACATCCGATACTGACTTGGATGAGTCGGAGGGATCCCCAAGGTCCCCCTCTGAGGATGTCTCTTTCTCAGACATCCTTGAACTCCTTAAGCAGAGGGGGAACTGGCCTTCCCTTAATCCTTCCGAGGACGAGTCAGTATACCTGGAGGCGTTCGGGTCTCGACCCTCCACCTCCTGGGTGTCTCCGCCTTTCGACCCTCTTATGGACGTGGTGGCTCGGAAGGCGTGGATGGCCCCGGATTCGGTGGAACCCATTCCTCGGAGGCCTTCTAAATTCATTACGGCCCCACCTGATAGGCAATATTTGACAAAAGGTGTCCCGGTTGATGCCATGGTGGTGGCTGCAGCCACCAAGAAGGAACTAGCTGATCCTTCAGTACCTGTCCATCCTCCTAACAAGGATTCCAGGACTATGGATAGGTACGGCAAGTGGATTTTTTCTTCAGCGACCTTTGCCATGCGATCGCTGAACTACTTGTGCCACTTCACCCGCCTTCAAAGAGATGTTCTTAAAGAGTTGGGAGAAGTTTTACAGGATCCGTCAGCTACTGGGTCCCAGGATAAAATTAACTCACAGCTAGGAATCCTAAACTCTATTGTTAACTCCTCCATGCGGCTCATTTCATATGCAGCCGATGGAGCGAGTAGAACGCAGGTACAGGAGTGGCTTTAAGGCGTCAATCCTGGATGCGGCTTTGTAATTTTGCAGACCCCTTCAAGGCGTCCTTCACAAACTCTCCCTTTGATGGTTCGACCTTGTTCGGACCTCAAGTGAAAGACACCTTGACTAGATGTGAACAAGATGGCAAGACTCTTTCTGCCGTAGGAGTCCGTTTCTCCACCCCTTTAAGACCTTACCCAAAAGGTCAGAAGGGAGGGAAAATGTGGTTCCGCAAATCTCAGAGTCACGCCTGACGCACAAGGTCAGTTTACCCCCAGAGGCAGAGGGGGTAACAACAACAGACGCCACCCTAGAGGCAGAGGGGATCCGCAGAATCAGGGTAGCAGGGAGCCTCTCTCTGACAAACCCTTCCAGCATCCCTGAGATGTTGCCCGATTGTCCACCTTCGGAGGCAGTCTGGGGAAGATTATCACTGTACCCAAGAGCCTGGCTTTCCCTTTCTCAAGACAAATGGGTACAGTCGATTATATCCGAGGGTTACAAAATTCCCTTTATTCAAACCCCAGTTCAGCAAAAGGGAACTCTTCCAGACGTTCCACCCGGTCTAAGGGAACTAGCAGTACCAGAGATATCAAAACTGCTAGCAAAAAGAGCCAGTCCCAGCAGACCAAATAGGATCCGGAATCTACTCAAGGTTCTTGTTAGTACCAAAAAAGACAGGGGACTGGAGATCAATATTATATCTCAGCAAACTAAACAAGTTTGTAAAGAAAACAAGATTCCGGATGGTCACGCTTCAGTCCATTCTACCCTTTCTGGGCAAGGACAATTGGATGTGCTCAGTGGACCTTCAGGATGCGTACTATCACATAAAAATTCACAGGCGCTCCAGAAGGTTTCTCCGCTTTCGGCTGGGGGCCAGTCACTTCCAATTCAGATCCCTGCCATTTGGACTCACTACAGCCCCCAGAGTGTTCACCAAATGTATGGCAGTGGTTACGGCTCACCTGAGACGTCAAGGATTCCAGGTGTTTCCATATCTAGACGACTGGCTCCTCACTGCCACCACCAGGCATCAACTTCTCCAAGCCAGAGATTACACCATTCACATTTGCAGAGGGCTAGGGATTTCTATAAATTTCGAAAAATCTGCCTGGTCGCCTTGTCATTCTATTACCTTTATAGGCGCCAAATTGGACACCGTACAACTTTCAGCAAAGTTAACACACCAAAGGATCTTGGACATTCAAAACCACATCCATGTGATTCTTCTCAGCAACAAAATTCAGGCCAGATTTGCTCTGAAAGTATTGGGTCTTATGGCGGCCGCCATAACACTTCTTCCCCTTGCCCGCTTTTACATGCGTCTCCTACAATGGATGCTGTTCGCCCAATGGTCATTTCAACAACTTCCCATGCGTCACAGGATCATAATAACTCCAATTTGCAAAAGGCATCTGACCTGTTGGATATTGTCCCCTCAAGTCCATCAGGGCAGACCCTTTGTTCCTCCTGCCTCGGTCGCCACGGTTACATCAGACGCCTCCCTGATTGGGTGGGGGGGGCATTATCAGGGCAGGATGGTCCATGGCACTTGGCAACCTTTCGAATGCCACCTGCACATAAATGTCCTGGAGATGAGAGCAGTGCTTTTAACGTTGCAAGCCCTCCATGACTCTCTTCCCCTGGGAACTATTGCAGTCCAAACGGACAATATGTCCATAGTGTGGTATATCAACAAGCAGGGCGGAACCAAGTCCTATCCACTGTGTCGAGAGGCACTCAGACTTTGGCAGTGGGCAATCTCTTCTCAGCGGTTTCTGATAGCAACGCATTTCCTCGGGAAATCCAACATCATAGCGGACAGGTTGAGCAGAGCTATTCTCATGCCTCATGAGTGGTCTCTCAAACAATCTGTGACGGAAGAGATTTTTCAGAAGTGGGGTCTTCCTTGCTGCAATCTTTTTGCTACACCTCAAAACAGCAAATGCCCCGACTTCTTCTCTCTCTTCCCCCTTCCAGGCCATCCCCCCAGAGACGCTGTAACCCAAGATTGGCCCCGGGGACTTCTTTATGCCTTTCCTCCTTTTCCTCTGATACCACAAGTAATTCAGAAAGCAACCGCCTTGAGAGCCAAGTTGATTCTCATTGCCCCTTATTGGCCTCGACAGATATGGTTTCCGTTCCTACATCGTTATCTTTTGGTACAGCCATGGCATCTGGACCCGGTTCCAGATCTTCTGACCCACCAGTCGGGGCAGCTGCACCAATCCATACCTTCTCTCAACCTCACTGCTTGGTTGCTCCGCTTCCATCCCTAGCCAGGCTTCCTATGATTTCTAATCCCGTCCGGGATGATATAGTAGCTTCCCTTAAATCTTCCACCAGAAGGATTTACACTAGTAAATGGCAACGTTTCTCCTTCTGGGCAAAAGCTAGGAATATAGACCCCTTTACTGCTCCGATTCATTCGGTCTTGGACTTCCTAGCCGAGATTTTTCATTCAGGATCTTCTTCTTCCACAGTAAAAGTTCAGCTGGCAGCCATTTCAAATTTTCATATAGGCTTGTTGGACCACAGCATCATGTCACATAAACTTTGCAAGGCATTCCTTAGAGGTATTTTTGTACTTAAACCTCCGATTAGAGACCCCCCCACCACAGTGGGATCTAAATTTAATTTTAACATCCTTGATTCTTCCCCCTTTCGAACCTGCGGCTACCTGTTCATTGAAATTTCTTTCTTGGAAGACACTCTTTCTAGTCGCCATTACTTCTGCCAGGAGAGTATCTGAGCTTCATGCCCTCTGCATTCGTCCTCCCTACTTAATCTTTCACAAAGACAGAGTTTCTCTAAGGACTAATCCGTCTTTCTTACCCAAAGTGGCATCGCAGACTAACTTAAATCAATCCATTGATCTTCCAGTTTTTTTCCCAAATTATTCTAATAGAGCGGAACAAAAACTACATTATCTTGATGTTCACCGCCAACTCAGGTATTACGTGGACAGAACCAAACATTTTAGGAAATCTGATCAACTGTTTTTATCCTATGCAGAGAACAGGAAAGGTCTTCCAGTATCCAAGGTAACTCTATCTAGATGGCTGTCTTCTGTGATTACTTGCATTTATCAGCTCAGAGGTAGAGTTGATTTCTAGGCCAAAAGCCCATTCTACCAGAGCTCTAGCTACATCTACAGCTTTTCAGGCTAGACTTCCAATAGACACTATTTGTGCAGCAGCCACATGGGCCTCTCCTCATACCTTTGTTTCACATTACAAATTAGACTTGGCCTCCAGAGACGGAGCGAATTTTGGTTCCACCGTTCTCAAGAGTCTGTTCCATTGAGCCACCCAGGATAGAGGTGCTAGGGACGCGGTCCCATCCAGCAAGAATGAAGGCGAGATTGACAACTTAACATTAAGAAGTTATGTACCTACCATAACGTTCCGTGTTAGTTGTCTTCTCTCGCCTTCTTTCTTGCATCCCGCCCACCATCCCCCTAGCCTGGTCAGACCGAGAAGATTGTGCCTCTTCCCTTAAGAGTCTTGATCCAATTTTTCCAACTAATCAGCTTTCTAGTGTCACTAGATCAGGTTGATCTTTTTCGGGGGATTATTATTATAATTACTATTATTACCTCTTCCTCCTCCTCTCCAGTTGGAGGAATGTATTGCACAATTTCCTTAGCTACCAAACGAGATCTGGGTAGTCATCGCCTTGCATCATGGGATATAGGGTTGCCTCGAGCCGGTAAAATTATCTCTCGAGCTTTAGTAAGTGGCGGAGTCGGAGCCGAGGATCGGCTTAGTATCGTGCATCTGTGGATTTCTTGTTGGTTTGAAGTATTTTATGTTATTCAAATAAACTGGACGTTTTATACAGACTGGGACTCAAGGTTGCCGTTTTTTTTTTTAAAAATCCTACTGCTGACCCTGAGGTAATTTCTCAAGGGCCTAAAGGAATTAAAGCAACCTCTGCTAAGAATCCCACCCCCTCAGGTAGGGTTTCCCAAGCACTAGACAGATGGGGTAAAAAGGTATACACCTCAGCTACTCTTGCTATCAGAGCTCTCAATTGTCAGTTCCATATGCTAAAATTTCAGCAACATACCCTGGAACTCCTAAAGCAAAAAATGTTTTCCTTTCCTGCTTGTGCAGAATCTAAAGAGTTAGAAGAGTTAATGCATTCTGCAAGTCAAGTAACTATAGACACACCTTGCAGTGTGGTTTTGACGCCATAGAAGCTTCTTGCAGGGCAGCAGTCACTGGATCTGTCCTTAGAAGGCATGCATGGCTAAAGGAACAGCCCTTGCCGACCATGTTAAATCTAAATTGTTGGATGCCCCTTTGCACAAAGATAACTTATTTGGCACTAAGGCAGAAGAGGTCTTAAAAAAGATGGAAGAAGAACGAAGTCTATGCAGACAGTTGAGGATTTCTTACAGGTCCAGCCAGCCAGGTTCTGCAGGCATTGTCCCAACAAACACTGGTCCTTTCCTGGCCAGTTCAGCCCAGACCCCGGGGAACCAGACGCCCCCCCCCCCCCCCCAGACAGCAGCCACAGGGAATGCAGAGATCTAAGCAGTAGACTACCTCCACTTCAAAACCAGGGAGTTCTAAGCCACCCCCTTGTGGTAAGAACTCACAATTACTCTCTTCCCCCACCCCCTCCCTCTGCCCACCTTCACACCCCTAGGAGGAAAACTCTCCTTTCACAGCAAGCACCTGGGCCACCATTACCAATGACCGCTGGGTTCTCAGCATAGTGTCCCAGGGATACAAATTTTCTTTCCACACCCTTCCAACTCCAAAGTGGTTCTCAGGTCTACCTCCAAATCAGTGGGCAGAGGTGCAAAAGCAAGTCCTTTCCCTTCTCTCTGTGAGGGCAGGAGAGCACTTTCCTGCATAACAGGCCAAGGTTTCTACTCCAGACTTTTTCTGGTACCCAGAAAAGAGGGCACCTGGGACCCCATCTTCGATCTATCTATTCTAAACACCTTCCTGGTGATCCCAAAATTCTAAATGCTCACCCTCCAGCAGTTGCTACCCATGCTCTCCAAGGATGCTTGGCTAGCCACCCTAGACCTAAAAGAGGTCTACCTCCACATTCCTATCAGGGAATCATGTAGGAAATATCTCCGTTTTAGGGCAGGATCTCAGCACTTTCAGATGTTCTTCGGATTTCACTGTTGCAGTCATCACATTTGAGTTATCTGCTTGCAGTAGCCCTCAGTCGGCCTGATTATCAAAGTCTTGGGTCCTGCGTCAGTTGCTGTCTCATCTTTCATGACGTCAGGGGTATAAAGCATTCAGCCGATGCCATTACTTCAGTCTTTCTTGCCGTGCGGTGCCCGAAACAGAAGCAGTTCGCAAGTGCCTGTCAGCCGACTCCTGAAATTTTCGTTTGAGTTTCAGAACCGAAGTCTTCAACTAAAGCTAAGTACCCCATTGGGAGAAACTTTTTCTTGCTCTAAACCGATGTCAGTAAAAGTCAATAATTGTATTTCTTGTGGAAAGCAAATACCTCATAAAGATTTTCATTCGTACTGTATTCCTTGCCTAGGCCGTAACCACGACATACCTCGCCGTTGGTTTTCTGCCTTATTTAAGCAACAAACTATTCGTCGTCAGTATATTTACGCTTCTAAATATTTTGGAACTCTGTTCAATTATCCAGATATGTCTTCGGTAAGCCATCCGACTACCGACATTCCGAAAAATGTAAAATTAGAAAACAGAGACAGGCCACCTAGGTCCAAAGCTGCCGTCGATGCTTCTCCTAAGCCAGGCACCAGTTTGTTGGTACTCAGTGAGGTGCTTTCGCAGCCCCTGATACCCGCTACTTCAGATTCGCAGGCCTTTACTGAGATCCTTTTGGAGTCCAGTATGCCGCGAGATGCTTCAGCTGTGGAACCTGTGGATGTCTGTACCTTGGATGGGTCCCGAACCGCTGTGCAGGCACCAGCCTCTGAGGGTGTATTCAGGCCTACTGACTTGCATATTAAACCAACGCCATCTTCTTCTTCGAGGCCTAAAACTCTAACCATGCCTAGAAAACCAATGCCCAGACCACATGGTCAGGCCTGTATGCCCAAAAAGCAAATGGTAAGAATGGCTGAAGACCTTATTACTTTAATCAGGGGAAGCCAACCTTCCCCCTCTGAGACCTAGGACTGAATTTGCTTATGAGACTTCTGACCAGGATTCTGGAATTTCTGTTTCCTCTGATGACCAGGATTTACCCTTATCTACCTATGAGGATTCTGATGCTGAGGACTCTATTCCCTCTGCTCCCCCCCCCCCTCCCCAGTGGATTTCTCTTTTGGTGAAACCTTGCATACTCTCAGGGAGCATTTTCGTTGGGAAAGCCAGGATTACTCTGATTATAAAAAGAGGCTTAGGGATTTCTTACTCCTGCCCCAGCACAGGCCTTTAGCTATACCTCCTGTACTAGACATTGTTGATGATGCCTTTTCGGAATCTAGTATGGCTCCTGATTCTACCTCCTGCTCTCAGAAAACCTGATAGATATTACAGGGTTCCTGACTCTCAAAAGTTCCTTTTTAAAAATCCTACTGCGGATCCTGAGACCATTTCACAGGGACCCAAGGGCATTAAGGCTACTACTGCCAAAAATCCTACCCCCTCTGATAGAGACTCCAGGGCGCTGGATAGATGGGATAAGAAGGTATAAACTTCTGCAACCTTGGCCATTAGGGCCTTAAACTGCCAGTTTCATATGTTAAAGTGTCAACAGCATATTATTGGATTGCTTAAACAGAAAGTGATGTTGATTCCTGACTGTGCTGAAAATAAAGATTTACAGGATTTAATGCATTTTGCTGAACAGGTTGAGAAACATACTTTGCAATGTGGTTTTGATTCTTTAGAGGCATCTTGCAGGGCTGCTCTCACTGGGTCTGTACTTAGAAGGCATGCTTGGCTTAAGGAGCAGTCTTTGCCAGATCATGTTAAAGCTAAATTGCTGGATAGTCCCTTAAATCAGGACCGCCTGTTTGGCAACAAAGCAGAAGTTCTTCTGAAAAAGGAGGAAAAAGCTAAATCTATGCAAACTGTTAAAGATTTCCTAAAAGTACAGCCTCCAAGATTTAGTAGGCATTGGCCCTCTAAGAATTGGTCCTTTCCTGCCTCTTCCAGGCCTTCAGTCCAAACCCAGAACCAGCAAAACACCCAAGATTCACTCCCAGGGTACGCACAGGACTAAGCAGTGGGGACTCCCACTTCCAAATCAGGGAGTAGTAAGACTCCCCCCTATGGTAAACTGTCTCAATGACTTAACTTTAAAACTTCCAAGCACTTCTCAACTGACTGCTCCTTTAGGGAGGAAAGATTGCTCTGCAGGCAAAAAACTGGGAACTCATTACCCAGGACAAATGGGTTTTAAATATAGTTTCCCAAAGATACAGATTTTACTTCCACACTATACCAACCCCAAACGGTTGGCCATATCTACCCCCAAATCAGTGGGCAGAGGCTCAAAAGCAAGTACTCTGTCTCTTAAGCTTAAAGGCTATTCAAACTGTACCAGAAGAGGAAAAGGGACAAGGTTTCTACTCAAGACTTTTCCTGGAACCCAGAAAAGACAGCTTATTGCGTCCTATCCTGGACCTTTCTATCTTAAACACCTTTTTGGTGATTCCAAAATTCAAGATGCTAACTCTTCACCAGTTGCTTTCTATGCTAGGCAAAAATGCCTGGTTCGCAACACTGGATTTAAAGGAAGCCTACCTGCACATTCCAATCAGGGAATCTTGCAGAAGATACCTACGCTTCAAAGCAGGCTACATGCACTATCAGATGTTCGTGTTTCACTGTTGCAGTCATTACTCTTGGGTTATCCTGCTGGCAGGCTACCCGCAGTCGGCCTGAATTCCAAAGTCCTGGTCCGGCGTCGTTTGCTGTCGCCTCTTTCCTGACATCAGTGTGCCAGGGGTATAAAAGATGCAGCCGATGCCATTTTCTTCAGTCTTTCTTGCCACGCGGTGCCCGAAGCAAAAGCAGTTTGCAAGTGCCAGGCGGCCGACTCCTGAGATTTTCATATCTGAATTTCAGAACCAAAGTCTTCATTAAAGCTAAGTACCCCGTTGGGGAAACTTTTTTTCTTGCTCCAGACCGATGTCAGAAAAAGTTAACAATTCTATTTTTTGTGGGAAGCAAATACCTCTTAAGGATTCTTACTCTTGCTGTATTCCTTGCCTAGGTCCTGACCACAACATTGCTAGCTGTCGGTTTTGTGCTAGATTTAACCAATGCACTATTAAGCGTCAGTTCGATTTTGCATTTCATTACTTTGGCCAAAGATTTAATTATATAATGCCATCTGAACAGCCGACGACCGGAGTTTACAAAAAACGTAAGGAAAAGGATAGGCATGCGAGGTCCAAAACCGACGACAAGGCCTCCGTTAGGCCAGTCGCCGGTTCTCAGTGAGGTGCTTTCGCAGCCCCTGGCGCCCGCTACCTCAGAGCCACAGGCCGGTTCCAACTCGCACGTGAAGCCGACTGGGCCTCTGGATACTCAAGGTATTGAACACACAGAAATCATTCCCTCAGATGGGTCCGGAGCCGCTGAGCAGGCATCTGCTTCTTAGGGTGTCTTCAGACCTACACAGATGTTCATCGTGTTATACTGCTGCAGTCATCACACTTGGGGGTTATCCTGCCTTCAGGCGGTCCCGCAGTCAGCTGAATCCCAAAGTCTTGGTCCGGCATCGGTTGTCGTTGCTGCTTCCCTGACGTCAGTGCGACAGGGGTATAAAAGAGGCAGCCTACGCCATTTTCTTCAGTCTTTCTTGCTGCGCGATGCCCGAAGCAGAAGCAGTTCGCAAGTGCCGGTTGGCTAGCTCCTGAGATTTTCGAATCGAATTTCAGCCCGGAGTCTTCTCTAAAGCTAAGTACCCCATTGGGGAAACTTTTCTTGCCTCTGACCGATGTCAGACAAAGTTAATAATTGCATTTCTTGTGGGAAGCAAATACCTCATAAGGATTTTCATTCTTATTGTATTCCTTGCCTAGGCCCAGACCACGACGTCTCTGGTTGTCGGTTTTTTGCTAGGTTCAACAAACGTACCATCAAGCGCCGGGCAGATTTCGCCCATTATTTTGGCAGAAAATTTAACTATAGCATGTCGTCGGAGCAACCGACATCAGCAATGACTAAAAAACGCAAGGATAAGGACAGGCAACCAAGACCAGATACCGAGGCCGCAGCATGGCCTGCCGCTGGATGTCCTTCAAGGATGCATCTGCAGTCCTTACAAATGGGTTGTCCTGTCATCAGGCAGCCCTTCGGTCGGCCGGATTCCAAAGTCTGGGTCTGGCTTCGGCTGGTGTCGCACTTCACCCGACGTCATCGCTGCAGTTTTTCGGGTATAAAGGCATCAGCCGATGCCATTTTCCTCAGTCTTTCTTGCCACGTGGCGCCCAAAGCAGAAGCTGTTCGCAAGTGCCGGTCGGTCAGATCCAGAGATTTCTACTACCGAATACTACTTCGAAGACTTCTAAAAAGCTAAGTACCCCGTTGGGGACTCTTTCTTGCCTCAGCCGATGTCAGAGAAAGTGAATAACTGTTTATCTTGTGGGAAACAAATACCTCATAAAGATTTCCACTCCTACTGCATACATTGTTTAGGCCCAGACCACGACGTAGCAGCTTGTCTAGCCTGTGCTTCTTTTAACCGACGGACGCTTAGACGTCGATCGGAGTTTGCTGAACAGATTTTCGGCACTGATTTACCCTATATTATGCCATCGGATCCTCCGACAACGCAAATTACCAAAAAACGCAAAGAAAAGGACCGACACTCGCGGTCCGCGGTTTCGGCAGAAACCGCGATTAAGCAAACCGCGAGTGTCTCGGTTTCAGCCGAAACCGACCAAGCGGTTCTTTCTTCAGCCGAAACCATGCCTTCTACCGAGGCCTCCTCTAACCTGGTAGAATCGGCTTCTGAAATCCAACCTTCTGTTGCGGTTTCTCAGGAATTATCAGACACTATTCCCCTGGATATTTCAACCCCAGCACATGGAGCTGCTAGGCCTCCTGCAGCCATGTCTATTAAGGCCTTTGCCAGGGCTAAAGCAGCCAAAGCTTCAAAAACGGTGCCTGCCAAACCCCCCTCACACAGGCCCAGCACCAGCTCCTATATGCTTTCTTTGGCTGAGGATCTCATTTCTTTAATTCGTGGATCCCAGCCTCATCCAGACAGGACCTCTCACCCACCTCCAGAAAAGAGGCCTAGAGCAGAGCCCCTGAGCCAGTATCCACAGATGATTCCTCTGATGACTCAGAACATACAGACCCTCCTGAGGCTCCTTATTCCCCTTACGAAGACTCTGATGCTGAAGAGTCCATTCCTTCAGCCTCTCCACCTGAGGAATTTTCCTTTGGGGAAACCTTGCATGCTATGAGGGAACAATTTCAGTGGCAGGGCCAAGATTTCTCAGACTCCAGAAAATGGCTTAGAACCTTTCTACATTTGCCACAACATAGGCCTTTAGCTATTCCTCCAGTTCTTTCTGTTGTAGATGATGCATTTAATGATGCTTGCACTGCTCCTGATTCATTACCTCCGGCTCCTGCTAAGCCCGATAGGTTCTACAGGGTCCCGGACACTCATCACCATTTATACAAGGCTCCTTTTGCAGATCCAGAGACTATCTCCCAGGGCCCTAAAGCTGTAGCAGCTACTTCTACTAAAACCCCTCCCTCTGAAAGGGAATCCAGGTCCTTAGAGATGGGGTAAAAAAGTGTACACCTCTGCTACTTTGTCAGCTAGGGCTTTGAACTGCCAATTTCATATGATTCAATATCAAGAGTTTATGCTTGACCAGTTAACTAAAAAGCTGTCCTCTGAAGAATCTTTAGATAAAAAATATGTTCAGGATATGGTACATAACATACAGCAGGTTTAGTAACCATTCTTTAAAATGTGGCTATGATGCACTGGAGGCTTCCTTTAGATCAGCCATGACTGGCACAGTTATCAGGAGACATGCATGGTTGAAAGAACAGGCATTACCAGACCATGTCAAATCAAAGCTTTTGGATGCACCCATGGACAAGGTCAATTTATTTGGTTCCCCTGCACAGCAGGTACTAAAAAAGATGGAAGAGAAGGCGAAATCTGTACAAACAGTGAAAGATTTCTTACAGGTTCAACCTCCAAGGTTTAGCAGGAACTTGGCCCTCCAAGAATTGGTCCTTTCCGGACTCCTCTAAGACATAGAGAGGCAGGAATAGGCGTTCGAGAGGCAGAAATCAATCCAGGGGTGCCTACAGGGGACGCCAGTGGCAAGGTAACAACCAGCGAGGCACGGACGCAGCCACCACCACTACAACAACACAATCACAGTGACTTGGCTGTGGCACCGCCTACCAGGGAACAACTAGAAGCACCCTTAGGCGGAAAGCTAACCTTATTTTCAAAAAACTGGCATTGCATCACAAGGGAAAAATGGATTTTGCAAACTATAGACCAAGGTTACAGGTTCCATTTCCATACTCTACCAGGAAAGACAGGAATGCCAAACCTACCACCTACTCAAAGGGCAGAAGCTCTAAAGCAAATATCTCAACTATTAAGAATGAGAGCTGTGGAAAAGGTACCATCTATGGAGCAAGGAAAGGGATTTTACTCCAGACTCTTCCTGGTACCAAGAAAAGAGAACAAATGGAGGCCTATTTTAGACCTGTCCGCTTTAAACACATTCCTCATTGTTCCAAAATTCAAAATGCTGACCCTACAGCAGCTTCTTCCCATGCTGGGCAAGGAGTCTTGGCTGGTAACTCTAGATCTCAAGGAGGCATACTTGCACGTCCCCATATGACCAATTTGCAGAAGATACCTCAGATTTCTTGCAGGATCAGAGCATTATCAATTCTCAGCATTGCCCTTTGGCTTATCTACTGTGCCCAGAGTGTTCACGAAATGCCTGGCATCAGTAATTGCTCATTGCAGACTTCAGGGGATCCAAATTTATCCCTACCTGGACGACTGCCTGATACAAGCGGACAACAAAAGCAAGCTAACAGAAGACTTACAAAGAGTCATTTACCTGCTGCAAGCCCTGGGATATACAGTCAATATAAAAAAGTCAAGGCTGATTCCATCCCAAAGAATAACCTTTCTGGGTGCAGAGCTGGACACATCAAAACAAATGGCATTCCTAACTGCAGAAAAGAAAGAGCAACTACCTCTCTACTTCTTGGCATTAACAAAGCAGAACCATCTAACTGCAAGAAAAGTACTACAAGCCCTAGGCTTCATGGCATCCTGCATAATTCTGGTCCCTCATGCCAGACTGCATATGAGAAAGCTACAGTGGTACTTAAAGAATTTGTGGTCCCAACACAAGCACAGCCTAGAAACCAAAATTCCAATAATCCCATGCCTGAAGCAAGAGTTCCTATGGTGGGCTCAGGCCTGTCAATCAAACACAGGATTGCCCTTCTGCAACAGTCAACCAAGCCAAACCATCATGACAGATGCCTCAGACCTCGGTTGGGGGGCACACATGCTGGGCAAGTGCATACAAGGCTTATGGACTCAAGACCAGCTGCGCCTGCACATAAATCTAAAGGAAATGCTGGCAGTAAAATTGGCAATCCAGTCATTCAGACCATTTCTCCAAGAAGGTCAGTTGACGATAAGGACAGACAACACCACAGTTATGTGGTACATCAACAAACAGGGAGGCACACATTCATATCCCTATGCCGGCTGGCACTGGACCTATGGGATGTGGCTCTGAGCTACAACAATCAGTTACAAGCAATTTTTGTACCGGGAAAAGAAAACATTCTAGCAGACATATTAAGCAGAACTACCACAGATGCCCACGAATGGATGCTGCATCCGGACATCTTCAAAGCCATCACAAGAGAATGGGGATTACCACAAATAGACTTATTTGCATCCCCACTCAACCACCAGCTAAAGAAATTCTGCACAAGGACGTACCACCCACTTGCTTGGAAGGTGGACTCCCTATCTTTCAGTTGGAAAAACCTGACAGCATACGCATTCCCACCACTTCCTTTGATGCACAAGGTGCTTTTGAAGATCAAAGAGGAACGTCCAAGGATCATTCTGATAGCTCCAGACTGGCCAAGACAACATTGGTACCCATTGCTGAGGAGCATGTCTCGGGAACAAATATGGACACTACCCCTGATCCCATTACTGTTAACACAGAACAACTACAACATTCTGCATCCAAACCTGAAAACTCTGCAGCTAACTGCCTGGAACATTACATAAGAGCAATTAACCCAAATTTATCCCAAAGGGTTAAAGACATAATCCTGGAGGCTCGTAGACCTTCAACAAGAAAGAATTACGCAGCAAAATGGAAAAGATATCTCATTTGGAGTACTGCAAAGGGAAAAGATGTGACACTGGTAAACATAGCCAACATCCTGGAGTACTTGGCAGAGCTCTTCCATACAGGCCTGTCCTATTCTTCCATCAAGATACATGCATCAGCTATTTCAGCAGAATACAGCTTGGATCCTCCTGTCTTCTCTTATCCTCTGCTCAGACAGTTTCTGAGAGGAATTAAAAATGTCAAACCTCCCAGGAAACCACCATTGCCAGCATGGGACTTGAACTTTGTGCTAGAAAAATTGACACTTCCCCCTTTCGAACCAGCAGCAACAGCAGAATTACAAATCTTATCCTGGAAGACTGCTTTCCTGCTGGCAATAACTTCAGCAAGAAGGGTCTCTGAACTACAGGCATTAATGGCAGTGCAACCCTTCCTGATCTTCCATCAAGATAGTGTCCATGAGAACAAATCCTACATTTATGCCTAAGGTGGTATCCAGAGTGTCTTTAAATCAGGCTATCCACCTACCTACATTCTTCCCCAACCCACAGAACAGGGGAGAAAGACTCTTGTATACCTTGGATGTACATAGACAATTACGCTACTACCTGGACAGGACCAAGTCCAATAGAAAAACTGACCAGCTTCTGGTAGCATATGCAACAGGAAAGGAAGGAAAACCAATTTCAAAACAGACAATCTCCAAATGGATAGGAAATTGCATTAGATTTTGTTACTCCTACCATGGAAAGAAAACTCCAGAGAACTTCAGGCCTCACTCCACAAGGGCTACAGCCACTACAACAGCTTTCTTACGAGGAGTGGCTACCAAGGACATTATAGAGGCTGCTACTTGGACCTCCGTGCATACATTTGCCAAGCATTACAATTTACCTTTATACTCTAGATCCCGAGCAGGTTTTGCCACTGCTGTTTTGCAAGGGATCCTAACTACACCATAATCTCTCCTTTTTCCTCCTCCCTAGTTTAGCTATGGTATTCTACCCATTTGTAAGGACTGCAGATGCATCCTTGAAGGACATAGTACAGTTTTGTACCTACCATAAATGTAGATGTCCGATAGGAATGCATCTGCAGTCAGGATTACCACCACCTTCCCTCTGTGGTACTCCTAGGGTATTTGCCATCCTTCAGCTAGCTTGGGGGGATCTATTATGGTGTATTTGTTTGTATATATGTACATACATGCTTATTTTATGTGTTTGCTCTCTACTATTTGGAAACATTGGCATTTATCCAAATTTAGCCATCCAAGAGGGCACCTGGCATCTGGGGCAAGAAACACTGAGGAAAATGGCATCGGCTGATGCCTTTATACCTGAAAAACTGCAGCGATGACGTCGGGTGAAGTGCGACACCAGCTGAAGCCAGACCCAGACTTTGGAATCCGGCCGACCGAAGGGCTGCCTGACGACAGGACAACCCATTTGTAAGGACTGCAGATGCATTCCTATCGGACATCTACATTTATGGTAGGTACAAAACTGTACTTTCTCCGGTTTTCAGCGAGGTGCCTACACCGCCCCTGACTACCGCTGATTTAGAAAATCTGACGGCCTCCCAGACCGAATCAGCTGGGCCTCAGGAGCCGGTTCCATCTCACCTGTCGGATGCCAACCCTGACGGTGATCCGGAGATTTTGGACAGGCCTTCGGTTTCTGAAGGTGTCTTCAAACCGACAGCTATCTCTATTAAGTCTTATGCTAAACTTAAAGCCCCCTTAAAAGTTAGGAAACCGGGTCCACAGACCCCCCACAGGCCCCTATGCCTAAAAAACAAATGCTTAAGATGACTGAGGATTTATTTACCCTTATCAGGGGTTCCCAACCCCCTCCTGACAAAAGGCCTAGACTGGAGGAAGATTATCCTTCCTCTGACCAAGCATCCATTTCCTCAGTTAACTCTTGAGGACCAGGATTATTCCTTCCCTCCTCATGAAGACTCAGATGCTGAAGAGTCCATTCCCTCTGTCTCTCCCCCGGAAGACTACTCTTTTGGGGAAACTTTACACACCATGAGGGAACACTTCCACTGGGAAGGCCAAGATTACTCTGACTCTAAGAAAAGACTCCGTGAGTTTCTTCTTCTTCCACAGCATAGACCCCTTGCATTTCCTCCAGTTTTAGACATTTTGGATGATGTTTACTCCGAATCTAGTCTAAACCCAGACACCTTACCCTCCTGCACCAGCTAAACCAGACAGATACTACCGAGTTCCTGATTCTCATAAGTTTCTATATAAAAGCCTGTTGCAGACCCCAAAACCATTTCCCAGGGTCCCAAAGGGGTTAAGGCCTCTACTGCTAAGAATCCACTACCTTCTGAAAGAGATTCCAGAGCATTAGAAAGATGGGGGAAGAAAGTGTATACGTCTGCCACTTTGGCCATGAGGGCCTTAAACTGCCAATTCCACATGCTAAAATACCAGCAGTACTTGATTATACAGTTAAAGCAGAAAATGATCCCTCAGACAGATCAACCTGATTTCAAAGAGATGCAGGATTTGCTGCATGCAGCAGAACAGGTGGGAAAGCATACCTTACAGTGTGGTTTTGATTCATTGGAAGCCTCATGTAGAGCAGCTGTCACAGGATCTGTAATTCGTAGACATGCTTCGCTAAAAGAGCAAGCCTTACCAGAACATGTCAAAGCAAAGTTATTGGATGCTCCATTGCAGAAAGATGTGTTATTTGGTGTCAAAGCAGAGGAAGTCTTAAAGAAAATGGAAGAAAAAACAAAATCTATGCAGACAGTTAAAGATTTTTTTACAGGTACAACCTCCTCGTTTCAGCAGAAACTGGCCATCAAAAACTGGTCCTTTCCTGCATCAGACAAACCCCAAAGGGGTAGGCACAGATGCCCAAGGGGCAGAGGCCAGCCACAAGGTTCTTTCAGGCCTAGACAATGGCATACAACAACTCAAAGAGGTGGAGACGAAAGATCTCAACCCTTCAGGAAACAAACACAATGACTTCCCTCTTCGCCTGCCAAGCAAAATTGTCCTGGCAGCACCTTTGGGAGGAAGGCTGTCTCTATTTCCACAAAATTGGCGCATCATAACAAAGGACAAATGGGTTCTAGATATTATTACCCGAGGCTACAGATTTCATTTTCACATTTTACCACGGATGAGAGGCATGCCAAATCTGCCTCCAAACCAATGGGCAGAGGCACAAACGCAAATTTCAGCTCTCATGGATATGAAAGCAATTCAAAAGGTACCTACAAAGGAGCAAGGTCAAGGTTTTTACTCAAGACTATTTCTAGTACCAAGAAAGGACAAAGCCTGGAGACCCATTTTAGACCTCTCAATTGTAAACACATACCTGGAGGTACCCAAATTCAAAATGCTCACACTACAGCAGCTTCTTCCCATGCTGGGCAAGGAGTCTTGGCTGGTAACGTTGGACCTCAGAGAGGCATACCTGTATGTCCCTATCAGACAAGATTGCAGAAGATACCTCAGATTTGTGGCAGGTACAACGCATTATCAATTCTCTGCATTACCCTTTGGCTTATCTACTGCGCCCAGATTATTTACAAAATGCCTGTCATCAGTAATTGCATACTGCAGACAACGAGGAATACAAATTTATCCATATCTGGACGACTGCCTGATCCAAGCGGACAGCAAGGCCATTCTATTACAGCATCTGGCATTTGTAACAAAGCTGCTAAGTTGCCTAGGGTACACAGTAAACAAAAATAAGTCAAAGCTAATACCCTCACAAGACATAATATTCCTGGGTGCCAGCTTAAATACAACGGCCCAGATGGCTTATCTCACGCCAGACAAACAAAAACAGCTGACTCAATACTTCAAAAAGATGGCAACTTTTACCCAGCTCACTGCAAGGAAAATCCTGCAGGCATTGGGGTTCATGGCATCCTGCATTCAACTAGTTCCACATGCAAAGTTGCATATGAGGAAATTACAATAGTACCTGAAAAGTGTATGGTCTCAGCACAGGCACAGCCTCGAAGCAAGTATATCTCTCATTCCCTGCCTTCAAAAAGAGTTCCTATGGTGGGCTCAAGCATGTCAAATAAACAAGGGTCTTCCTTTTGTCTTACCTCCAACAAACCAAACTATGACAACAGATTCTTCAGACTACGTCTGGGGAGCACACATGGCAGGACAGTGCATACAGGGCAAATGGTCTGCAAAACAAATGCATCTACACATCAACCAAAAGGAGATGCTAGCTGTGCAAAATGCACTTACAGCCTTCAAGGACCTCTTGCATCCAGGACAACTACTAAGGACAGACAACACCACAGTTATGTGGTACATAAACAAACAGGGAGGAACACACTCCTACCCTTTATGCAGACAAGCAATGACCTTGTGGAACACAGCATTGACTTACCAAGTACAACTGCAAGCACAATTCCGGGCAGGAAAGGAAAACATATTGGTAGACGAATTAAGCAGAAATATGGCAGATCCTCACGAGTGGAGACTACACCCACAAGTATTTTCAATGATAACTCAAAGGTGGGGACGCCCAGACATGGATCTATTTGCCTCCCCCAACAATTGCCAACTACAAAAATTTTGCACAAGGACTTATCATTCCCTAGCCTGGAAAGTGGACGCCCTATCATTCAGTTGGACAGCATTGACAGTCTATGCCTTCCCACCACTACCTCTATTGACCAAGGTATTACTGAAAGTCAGATCAGAGAGACCACAAATGATCCTCATTGCTCCGGACTGGCCACATCAGCACTGGTACCCATTACTAGGGAACTTGACTCACAGCCCTCCATGGATCTTACCTCAATTTCCACTTCTGTTGACTCAGCAAAACTCTCAGATCCTTCACAGTCAGCTCAGGTCTTTAAATTTAGCTGCATGGAGAATACCTTGAATTATCAGTCAACACTCCTCTCAAAGGACGTCCTGAATGTCATTTTGGAGGCCAGGAGGCCCAGCACCAGAAAAACTTACTCAGACAAATGGAAACGATTTTGTGCATGGAACCAGGCTAAAGGCCAAAATCCTGGGATACTAAACATTCCTCAAATACTGTGATACTTAACTGAGATGCTACACAAAGGCCTTTCTTTCTCATCCATTAAGATCTATGCTTCAGCCATTTCAGCTCAGTATAATACGGATCCTCCCATATTCTCACACCCTTTACTAAGGCAGTTTCTCAGAGGGGCTAAGAATATAAGACCCCCCAACGCCAGCTTGGGACCTCAACTTCGTTTTAGAAAAATTAACACTGCCTCCTTTCGAACCAGCCTTCTCAGCAGAACTACAATACTTGTCATGGAAAACAGCTCTGTTGCTGGCCATCACCTCAGCATGCAGGGTCTCAGAACTACAGGCACTCATGGCAGTGGAACCTTTCATCATTTTCCATCAGGACAGAGTCTCTTTACGAACTAACCCTACCTTTATGCCAAAGGGAATATCCAGTGTGGCTTTTAATCAGACCATTCATTTACCCACCTTTTATCCCAACCCCCAGAATAAAGGAGAAAAACTCCTTCACTCTTTGGACATTCACAGACAGCTACGCTATTTGGATAAGACAAAGACCTTCAGAAAAACTGACCAACTCTTTGTATCCTATGCTGCTGGTTCACAAGGAAAGGCTATTTCAAAACAGACCATCTCCAAATGGATAGCACATTGTATCCGCTTTTGCTACTCGCACCATGGGAAAGCAGTGCCTGTTAATATTAGGTCCCATTCTACTAG
Source organism: Protopterus annectens (assembly GCF_019279795.1). Classification (NCBI taxonomy): domain Eukaryota; kingdom Metazoa; phylum Chordata; order Ceratodontiformes; family Protopteridae; genus Protopterus; species Protopterus annectens. The sequence continues at coordinate 32,511,665 of NC_056729.1, forward strand.
GGCTACAGCAACCTCAGCAGCTTTTCTCAGAGGGGTTCCAACCAAGGACATTCTGGAGGCAGCTACTTGGAGTTCAGTGCACACCTTTACCAAGCACTACCACCTTCCATTATACTCAAAAAAACAGAGCTGGTTTTGCCACTGCAGTTCTGCAGGGCATCCTAGCTTCGCCTAACCCAGTTTAGTACCAGCCACCCCATCCATAGCTTTGGGATTCAACCCAAGTGTGATGACTGCAGCAGTATAACACGATGAACATAGTACAGTTTTGTACCTAGCATAAATGTAGATGTTCGAGTGTATATACTGCTGCAGTCCAGGTTACCCTCCCACCATCCCCTCTACATACCAGGGTGTTAGTTATAACTCCATGTACATCAATCAATTGGATGCATGTCTATATGGTGTATTTGCTAACAGCAGTTTATCTACTAAGGTATTTTTCAATAGTTATTTGTATTGCCTTCCTAGTTGGGGGCACCTGACATCTGGGGCAAGAAAAACTGAATAAATGGCGTCGGCTGCCTCTTTTATACCCCTGTCACACTGACGTCAGGGAAGAAGCGACGACAACCGACGCCTGACCAAGACTTTGGGATTCAGCCGACTGCGGGACCGCCTGACGGCAGGATAACCCCCAAGTGTGATGACTGCAGCAGTATATACACTCGAACATCTACATTTATGGTAGGTACAAAACTGTACTTTATATATTAAACCATCTTCAGCTTCAAAGACAAAGACTAAAGCAGCTCTAAATACAAAGAAACAAGTACAGCATTCTCCTTCTCAAATTTCCATGCCTTAAAAACAGATGCTTAAAATGGCCGAAGACCTAAATACTCTGATCAGGGGTTCCCATCCACCTCTTGATAAGAGGCCTAGGCAAGAGACAGAATATGATTCTTCTGATCAGATTTCTCTTTCCTCTGATTCCTCTTCTGAACAGGATTATTCTATTCCTCCCTATGAGGACTCTGATGCTGAAGAATCCATTCCTTCAGCCTCTCCTCCTGAGGATTATTCTTTTGGGGAAACCCTGCATACCATGAGGGAGCATTTCCACCGGGAGAGCCAAGATTAGTCTGAATCTAAGAAAAGGCTCAGCGACTTTCTGCTACTTCCTCAGCACAGACCCCTTGCTATTCCACCTGTTCTAGACATTGTAGATGATGCATCTTCAGAGTCCGGCCTGTCCCCTGACTCTTTACCCGCTGCACCTGCTAAGCCAGACAGATACTACAGGGTCCCGGATTCTCATGAAGTCCTATATAAAAACCCCGCTGCTGACCCAGAAACTATATCTCAGGGTCCCAAAGGGGTCAAAGCTTCTACTGCAAAAAACCCTGTCCCCTCTGATAGGGATTCTAGAGCACTGGACAGATGGGGGAAAAAAGTTTACACTTCTGCTACCTTGGTTGTAAGGGCTTTAAATTGTCAGTTTCATCTGCTTAAATATCAGCAATACAAACAAACTTAATGTCACTGCTTAAACAGAAAATGTTGACAAATTCTGAATGTTCAGAGAACAAGGAAATGCAGGATTTATTGCATGCAGCTGAAGTGGGAAAGCATACTTTGCAATGTGGTTATGATTCACAAAGTGCCTAGCTCCAGTCATTGCATTTTACAGGCAAAGAAATATTCAAATATACCCATACCTGGACGATTGTCTAATTCAGGCAGAAAGCCAGGACATGCTTTTGAATCATCTGGCATTTGGACAAAAGATGCTAACTTGTTTGGGGTACACCATAAACGAAAAGAAATCACATCTGGTACCCTGTCAACAAATTATATTCCAGGGAGCAAGCTTGAACACAACTTCCCAGATGGCTTTCCTCATGCCAGAGAAACAAATTCATTGGACAACTTACTTATAACTAATGGCCACAAAAACTCTATCTGCAAGGCAAATACTGCAAGCCTTGGGTTTCATGGCTTCCTGTATTCTACTAATTCCATATGCAAGACTGCATATGAGGAAACTGCAATGGTATCTAAAAAGCCTATGGTGTCAACTTTCTCAGGATCTAGAAGCAATGATTCCCATCATACCTTGCCTACGGTTAGAGTTCCTTTGGTGGGCAGAGGCCTGCCACCAAAACAAGGGACTACCATTCACTCTACCCTCTGCCTCCCAAACCCTAACAACAGATGCATCAGACTAAGCATGGGGGGCTCACCTGGCAGGTAAGTGCATTCGGGGCAAATGGAACCCAAGTCAAATGCACCTGCATATCAATCAAAAAGAAATGTTAGCTGTACAGAATGCTCTGACAGCCTTCAAGGACCACATTCTTCCAGGATAATTAATGGTAAAGACGGACATCATCACTGTTACGTGGTATATAAACAATAGGGGGGGGTACCCATTCTTATCCCCTCTGCAGAATAGCCATGGCTCTGTGTAACACAGCCTTGCGCTACCAATTGCATATACAGGCTCAATTCCTGCCAGGAAAACTAAATACACTGGCAGACTAAGCGGAAATCTCATGGACCCACACGAGTGGAAACTGGAACCAAAGACTTTCAACATGTTGATAAACAAATGGGGGAGCCCAGATATAGACCTGTTTGCCTCCCCCCCAGAACTACCAATTGGACAAATACTGCACAAGGACTCCCCACAAACAAGCTTGGAAAGTGGATGCTCTGTCTTTAAGCTGGAAAAATTTATCAGTTTATGCCTTTCCTCCTCTGCCTCTCCTCTCCAAAGTACTACTAAATATCAAACAGGACAAGCCAAGGACGATACTGATCGCACAAGACTGGCCACGCCAACACTGGTACCCCCTCTTGCGCAATGTGTCACTGCTTGTTCCATGGCACCTGCCTCAGACCCCTACCCTGCTGTCACAGCAGTAGAGCCAGATTCTGCACCCTCACTTTCAAACCCTGAACCTGGCAGCCTGGCTAATTACCTAATCTCTCCGTTACCATCTCTCAGTAAACAAGTGTTGGATGTCATTTTGGAGGCAAGGAGAGGCCTAGTACTAGAAAATCTTATGCTGAAAAATGTAAAAGATTCTATGCCTGGAACCAAACTCAAGGGATGGCCGCAGCAGCACCCAATTTATATCAGATTCTTCAATACGTAATTGAGATGCTTCACAAGGGCCTTTCTTTCTCCACCATCAAAATTCACGCCTCAGCCATTTCAGCTTACTACAACACACAACCACCCCTCTTCTCTCATCCACTACTCAAGCAGGTCCTCAGAGGGGCCAAAAACTTAAGACCACCCAGGAGAGCCCCAACTTCAGCCTGGGACCTTAACTTTGTATTGGAAAAACGCACTCTTCCTCCTTTTGAGCCACCTGCAAGTGCAGAGTTAAAATTCTTTTCTTGGAAAACAACCTTCCTTTTAGCAATCACTTCAGCAAGAAAGGTTTCTGAATTACAGGCCCTTATGGTAGTGGAGCCTTTCATCATTTTTCATGCGGACAGGGTGTCCCTCAGGACCAATCCCTCCCTGTCCAAGGTGGTATCCAGTGTGGCTCTTAATCAGTCCATTCGTTTGCCAACCTTCTTTTCTAATCCACAGATCAAAGGGTAGCGGATTCTGTACTCCTTAGATGTGCACAGACAACTTAGATTTTACTTGGACAGGACTAAACCCCAAAGAAAATCTGAACAACTGCTGGTGGCATTTGCTGCAGGGGCAGAGGGGAAGGCTATTTCAGAGCAAACTGTTTCTAAATGGATAGGCCATTGCATTCATTTCTGCTATAAGCACCATGGAAAACCTATCCCACAGGGTATTAGACCCCATTCAACCAGGGCTGCATCTACCTCTACAGCCGTTCTCAGAGGTTTCCCTACCAGGGACATCCTAAAGCTGCTACCTGGAGTTCTGTACATGCTTTCACCAAGCATTACCATTTGCCACTTTTCTCTAAATTCAGAGTTGTCTTTGCCACTGCAGTCTTGCAGGGCCTAATGCTATCTATATTCCTCCTCCCATCCTTAGCTTTAGGAATGTACCCAAATGTGGTGACTGCAACAGTGAAACACGAGGAACATAGTACAGTTGTGTACACTTAGCATAAATGTAGATGTTAGAGTGTATTCACTGTTGCAGTCCTGGTTACCCTCCCTCCAGCCCCCTGACTTCTTGTTAAATTGCTTCCCGTTAGGGGGGCACCTGACATCTGGGACAAGAAAAACTGATGTAAAGGCGTCGGCTGCATGTTTTATACCCCTGACTACCTGATGTCACGGAAGATGAGACAGCAACTGACGCAGGACCCAAGACTTTGATAATCAGGCCGACTGCAAGTAGATAACCCAAATGTGATGACTGGAACAGTGAATACACTTGAACATCTACATTTATGGTAAGTGTACACAAGTGTGCTTTCTCTGCGCTTCTCTTTGGATTATCTACTTCTCCCAGAGTTTTCACAAAATGTCTGGCTCCGGCCTTTGATTTTTGCAGACAAAGGAATATCCAGATTTACCCATACTTAAACAACTGCCTTATTCAGGCAGCCAGCCAGGAAAAGCTGCTCAAGCACCTGGCCTTTGTAAAGTTCCTACTAACCTCCCTAAGGTACACAACGAAAAGAAATCCAAGCAGGTACCCACCCAAAGGATTATATTCCTGGGAGCAAGCCTGGATACAGCTTCCCAGATGGCATTCCTTACACCAGAAAAGTAATCTTTCCTGACAGCCTACTTCTCTCAACTAGCCACCAGACCCCAGCTTTCTGCCGGGAAAATCCTGCAAGCTCTTAGGTTCATGGCATTTTGCATCTACTCATTCCATATGCCAGACTGCATATGAGGAAACTTCATTGGTAACTAAAAAGCCTTCGGTGTCAACATTCTCAATACCTGGAGACTCTTATACCTATAATACCTTGCCTCAGAAAAGATCATCTTTGGTGAGCAACAGCATGCTCCCACAACAAGGGACTACCTTTCTCACCCCACCCCCGCCGCCCATACCCTCACCACAGATGCATCAGACTATGCCTGGGGTGCTCACCTGGATGTCAGGTACATACAAGGCCAATGGAGCCCACAGCAAATCCATCTGCACATCAACCAAAAAGAGATGATAGCTGTCCAGCATGCCTTGATAGCTTTCCAGCCCCTTCTCTCCCCAGAGGCTTTCCTGATCAAAACAGACACCACTGTGATGTAGTGCATCAACAAGCAGAGAGGGACTCACTCCTATCTTCTATGCAGGCTGGCCATGAATGACCCTTTGGCACGTAGCCTCTGCCATGCAGCTGCACCTGTTAGCACAATTCCTACCAGGTTTTCTCAAATCTCTGGCAGGCCACTTCAGTACAAATCTTCTGGACCCACACGAGTGGCAACTCAACAGAAGAACCTTCACCCTAATAACTCAGAAATGGGGCGCCCTGAAGGTTGACCTCTTTGCCTCCCACAACAACCATCAACTCAGCAACTTCTGCACCAGGGAACATCACTGCATAGCTTGGAAAGTTGATGCCCTATCCTTCCCCTGGGTCAATCTATTGGTCTTTTTCCTTTCCTCCAATGCCTCTCATCCCCAGGGTACTGCTCAAAATAAAGGAGGAAAAACCAAAGACAATTCTTATTGTTCCAGACTGGCCTTGCCAGCACTGGTACCCATTGCTGCGCAGCCTGTCCCCACTGCCACCATGGCATCTTCCTCAAATTCCAGACCTCCTGACCCTGAGGGAAGGGGAATTCATGCATCCCCAATTGCAGACACTCAATTTGGCAGCTTGGCTTATTCCCTAACACCCGATCAATCTGCCAACCTCAGTAAACAGGTTCTAGAGGTTATACGTGTGGCCAGACGCCCTAGCACTAGAAAGTCCTATGCTCACAAATGGAAAAGGTTCTGCACCTGGATTCAGGCTAAGGGAGCCAATACTCACAGCCCTCCCTCCCTCCCTCTCTCTCATCCTGGATTACTTAGCTGACCTGCTACACAGTGATCTCTCTTTTTTCTCTGTTAAAATTCATGCCTCTGCTATCTCTGCTCATTTTCCCACTGAGAAGCCCCTTTTCTCACACCCTTTGATCAAACAGTTCCTAAGAGGGGCTAGCAACTTGAGGCCACCCAGAAGAGCACCAACCCCAGCTTGGGATCTTAACTTTGTGTTGGAAAAGCTCACCCTGCCCACCTTCAAACCAACCTCTTCAGCAGAGTTAAAAATTTCTCTCCTGGAAGACCGCTTTCCTTTTGGCCATCACTTCAGCCAGAAGGGTCTCCAAGCTGCAAGCACTCATGGCTGTGGAACCCTTCATCTTCCATGCTGACAGGGTATCCCTCAGGACTAACCCATCCTTCATGCCCAAGGTAGTTTCCAGTTTGGCTCTCAACCAATCCATTCATTTGCCCACCTTTTTCCTAACCCACAGAACAAGGGGGAAAGGATCCTGCACTGTCTAGATGTGCACAGACAGCTCAGATTCTATCTAGACAGGACTAAATCCTTCAGAAAGTCTGATTAGTTGCTGGTTAGCTTTGCTGCAGGGGCAGAGGGCAAAGCCATCTCCAAACAAACCATTTCCAAATGGATAGCACACTGTATCCATTTCTGCTACAAACAACACAGAAAGCCTCCCCCCAAGGGGGTCAGGACTTACTCCACCAGAGCCGCGTCCACCTCTGCAGCTTTCCTCAGAGGAGTCCCCACCAGGCAGAGGCTGACACCTGGACATCTGTTCACACCTTTACCAAACATTACCACCTGCCTATCTTCTCCAAATCCAGGGCAGGGTTTTCCTCTGCAGTCTTGCAGGGCGTCATAGCTAGCCCTTTGTTTCCTTGACTGCATCCACCCATTTACTCAGCTTTGGGAATCAACCCAAATGTGATGACTGCAACAGTGAAACATGAAGAACATAGTACAGTTTTGTACACTTACCATAGATGTAGATGTTGGAGTGTATTCACTGTTGCAGTCCTGGTTTCCCTCCCTCCATCCCCCTCTTCTTTCTTCTTTTTCCTTACATTGGACATATTGGTATTTACTTTCTACTGGTGCTGTTATTCCACCAGAACCTGGCTCCTACTTGGAGGCTCCTGACAGGTTAGGACAAGAAAAACTGATGCAATGGTGTTGGCTGCCTTACTTTATACTGCCGATGACCTGACGTCAGTCCTGAAGTGACAGCAACCAATGCAGAAATACTAAGCCTCTGGTATTTGGGTCGGCTGATGGCTACCCTGGCAGGGATAACCCAAATGTGATGACTGCAACAGTGAATACACTCAAACATCTACATTTATGGTAGGTGTACACAACTGTACTTTTAGCAGACTGCACAAAAACTCTTAGGTTGCAAGGTAAAGACAGAAATATAAAGAAAATAGTCATCAGACACCCAGCTCATCAGTCCATAGGACATGAAAGATGGATGGAAGGAGTACTTCCAACAGTTTGAGTGAAGAAAACCCCACAGAAGTTTTACTGTTTCAGATACAGACTATGATGAAAGAGGAGATTTCATCCACCCAAGAAGAGAAAGTAAGAACAGCACTAAGAAAAATGAAGTCTGGGAAAGTAGCAGGTTCAGATGAGGGTCACAGCAGGTGTTATCGATGTTCATCGTGCATACAGCTGCAGTATTCACAGATGGGTTCTCTGCCGTCAGGCGGGTCCTCGGTCGGCCGAATTCCAAAGTCTAGGTCCGGCATCGGTTGCTGTCGCCTTCTTTCCTGACGTCAGTGCGACAGGGGTATATAAGACACAGCCAACGCCATTTTCTTCAGTCTTTTTTGCCGCGCGGTGCCTGAAGCAGAAGCAGTTCACAAGTGCCGGTCGGCCAGCTCCTGAAATTACGAAAATTTGGAAACCGAAGTCTTCTTTAAAGCTAAGTACTCCGTTGGGGAAACTTTTCTTGCCTCAGACCGATGTCAGACAAAGTTAACAATTGTATTTCTTGTGGGAAGCAAATACCGCATAAGGATTTCCATTCCCTCTGCATACCTTGTTTAGGCCCAGACCACGACGTCTCGGGCTGTCGCTTTTGCGCTACTTTCAATAAACGCACTATTAAGCGTCGGGCGGAGTTCGCCCAGCACTTTTTTGGTAAAGCTTTTGATTATAAAATGTCGTCGGAGACTCCGACTACCGTTTTGTCCAAAAAACGCAAGGACAAAGACCGACACGCGAGGTCCGCGGTCTCCACCGACACCACGCCAAAACCGGCTACACGTGGTCCGGTTCTCAGCGAGGCGCCTACGCAGCCCCTGACTACCGACGACACTTCTCTGGCGGTGTCTTCTGTAACCGAGACCGCAGGTGCCTCGGCCCATACCCAGACTACAGTTACCGAAGCCACTGTGAGTGTTGAGCCTCCTAATGTGGACAGGTCCACTTCCACCCATGGTGTCTTTAGACCCTCATCTTCCTTTTCCATAAAGGCATTTACTAAGTCCAAATCAGCCATGCATCCCAAGAGGCCTGTTGCACAGGGCCCATCTCCAGGCCCCATGCCTAAAAAGCAGATGCAAAAAATGGCTGAGGATTTAATTACTCTTATCAGGGGTTCCCAACCCCCTCCGGACAAGAGACCCAGAGTGGAGGAAGATTCTCCCTCTTCTGACCAGGGCTCCATTATTTCAGAACACTCTGATGAAGAGGAACACTCGTACTCCCCTTTTGAAGATTCTGATGCAGAGCAGTCCATTCCTTCTGTATCTTCCCCCAGAGGATTTTTCTTTTGAGGAAACCTTCCATTGGGAAGGCCAAGACTTTTATGATTCCAAAAAAAGACTTAGGGAATTCCTTTTGCTACCTCAGCACAGACCTCTAGCGATACCTCCTGTCTTGGACATACTTGATGATGTTTACTCGGAGGCTTGCCTTAATCCGGATTCCCTGCCTCCTGCCCCAGTCAAGCCTAATAGGTACTACAGAGTTCCTAACTCTCACCAATTTCTTTACAAAAGCTATAATGCTGACCCTGAAACCATTTCTCAAGGCCCCAAGGGAATGAAGGCCCTCTACTGCTAAGAATCCACTACCTTCTGAAAGAGAGTCTAGATCCTTAGAAAGGTGGGGAAAAAAGGTATATACCTCGGCCACCCTAGCCATGAGGACCTTAAATTGTCAGTTCCATATGCTTAAATATCAGCAGTTTCTGTTATCACAATTAAGGAATAAAATGTCACAACCTGAACAACCAGATTTGAAGGAGTTGCCAGAACACGTGGGTAAACGCACCTTACAATGTGGCGATGATGCTCTAGAGGCCTCAAGTAGAGCTGCTGTTACAGGATCAGTCATTCGTAGACATGCCTGGCTTAGGGAACAAACCTTTCCTGATCATGTTAAAGCTAAACTACTAGATGCTCCTTTACAAAAGGATGTATTATTTGGTACTAATGCTGAGGAGATACTACGGAAAATGGAAGAAAAAGCTAAATCTATGCAAACTGTCAAAGCCTTTCTACAAGTTCAACCACCACGTTTTAGCAGAAATTGGCCTTCAAAAAACTGGTCCTTTCCAGCCACGGACAAACCCCAAAGAGGTAGATACAGGCGCACAAGGGGCAGAGGACAATCTCAAGGATCATATAGAGGCAGACAATGGCAAACTCCAGCACCAAGAGGGGGCGAAGACAGTGCACAACAATACAGGAAACAAAACCAATGACTTTCCCCTTTTCATGCCAAGCAAGTCTCAGCTGGCAGCACCCTTGGGAGGAAAGCTGGCATTATTTACAAGAAACTGGCATATCACAACAGACAAATGGCTCCTGGACATCATAAACAGAGGCTACAGATTTCTTTTTCACACTCTTCCAAAAATGAGAGGCATGCCGAACCTGCCACACAATCAAAGGGCAGAGGCTCAAATACAAATTTCAAAGCTCATGGACATGGAAGCTATTCAAGAGGTACCTACTCACGAACAAGGTCAAAGCTTTTATTCCAGACTATTCCTGGTACCAAGGAAAGGAACCGACTGGAGACCCATTTTGGACTTATCCATCCTAAACACATTTCTACTCGTACCAAAATTCAAGATGCTCACCTTACAGCAGCTTCTTCCCATGCTGGGCAAGGAGTTTTGGCTGGTAACATTGGACCTCAAGGAGGCATACCTGCATGTCCCAATCAGACAAAGCTGCAGAAGATACCTCAGATTTCTTGCAGGTTCAATCCACTATGAATTCTCTGCATTGCCCTTTGGCTTATCTACTGCGCCCAGAGTATTCACGAAATGCCTGGCATCAGTAATTGCCTACTGCAGACTTCAATGGATGCAAATTTACCCTTATTTGGACGATTGCCTGATCCAAGCGGACAGCAAACACATACTTCTGGAACATCTGGCTTATGTAACACGGTTATTGAATTCTCTGGGATACACAGTCAACAAAGAGAAATCCAGGCTAACACCATCTCAGAAAATAACTTTCCTGGGTGCCAACTTGGACACAAACACCCAGATGGCCTATCTTACGCCAGAAAAACAGGGGCAACTAACTCAGTACTTCAAAATACTAGCAAATTGTACCAGGCTAACTGCAAGGAAAATCCTGCAGGCTCTGGGCTTCATGGCATCTTGCATTCTTCTAATCCCATGTGCAGAGTTGCATATGAGGAAACTTCAATGGTACCTAAAAAACCTATGGTCTCAACACAGCCACAGTTTGGAAACAATAATACCAGTAATCCCATGTTTGCAACAGGAATTTCTATGGTGGGCCCAAGCATGCCAAACAAACACAGGTCTACCATTCTGCAAGCCTCAAGCAAATCAAGTCATCACAACAGACGCCTCAGACTACGCCTGGGGGGCACACATGACAGGTGCATTCAGGGCAAATGGTCCCAAAAGGAAAAGCACCTTCACATCAATCAAAAGGAAATGCTAGCAGTGATAAATGCATTTACAGCTTTCAAGGACCTCCTGCATCTAGGGCAATTATTGAAAAGAACAGACAACACCACAGTAATGTGGTACATAAACAAACAAGGAGGAACACATTCATACCCCCTGTGCAGGCTAGCCATATCACTTTGGAACTTGGCTCTGGAATGGCAAATCGAACTGCAAGCACAGTACCTGCCAGGATTGGAAAACACTCTGGCAGACAATCTAAGCAGAAATATGACAGACCCACACGAATGGAAGTTGCATCCTCAAGTGTTTACAAAGATAATCCAAGCGTTGGGAAGGCCAGGCATAGATCTCTTTGCCTCCCACAGGAATCATCAATTGACAAAGTTCTGCTCAAGGGCCTTCCATCCAAAGGCCTGGAGAGTGGACGCCCTTTCTTTCAGTTGGGCAGCACGGACAGTTTACGCCTTCCCACCTTTGCCTCTTCTGCCCAAGGTGCTCTTGAAAGCAAGAGCAGACAGACCGAAGATGATACTGATTGCTCCAGATTGGCCAAGACAACACTGGTACCCACTCCTGAGGAGCCTAACACATACTCCTCCCTGGACCCTACCTCTAATGCCTCTTCTACTGACTCAGCACAGCTACACAACTCTTCACAGTCAGCTGAAAACACTCAATCTGGCTGCATGGAAAATTCCTTAACACCACAACAGACCCTACTCTCCAAAGAGGTACAGGATGTCATTTTGGAGGCCAGAAGGCCATCTACTAGAAAGGCTTACTCCGCAAAATGCAAACAGTTTTGCGCTTGGAATGAGAAAAAAGGCCAGGATCCTAGAAAACTGAATTTGCCTCAGACATTACAGTATCTAGCTGAGCTGTTGAACAGTGGACTTTCATTTTCCTCCATCAAAATTCATGCCTCAGCCATTTCTGCAGAATACAACACTGATCCACCCTTATTCTCTCACCCACTCTTAAGACAGTTCCTCAGAGGGCTAAGAATATAAGACCTCCAAGGAAACAACCAATACCAGCCTGGGATCTTAATTACATTCTAGAAAAATTAACATTGCCACCCTTTGAACCAGCTGCCTCAACAGATTTGCAATATTTGTCCTGGAAAACAGCTTTCCTTCTGGCCATTACCTCAGCTCGTAGGGTTTCGGAACTACAAGCCCTCATGGCTGTGCAGCCCTTTCTCATCTTCCATCAGGACAGGGTTTCCCTACGAACCAACCCGTCATTTATGCCTAAGGTAGTATCCAGGGTAGCTTTAAATCAGGCCATACACTTACCTACCTTTTACCCCAATCCTCAAAACAAAGGGGAAAGGCTGCTACATTCCTTAGACATCCATAGACAGCTACGTTACTATTTGGACAGAACAAAGCCTTTCAGGAAATCAAAACAACTCTGTGTCCTATGCTGTAGGAGCTCAAGGGAAGCCAATTTCCAAACAGACCATTTCAAAATGGATAGGCCACTGCATACGGTTTTGTTACTCCTTTCATGGCAAATCTGTTCCTACAGGCATCAGATCACACTCCACAAGGGCCACAGCTATCTCTACAGCCTTCCTCAGAGGAGTCCCTACCAAAGATATTTTGGAGGCAGCCACTTGGAGTTCTGTGCATACCTTCACAAAACACTGCCACCTGCCTTTATACTCCAAAACTAGAGCAGGCTTTGCCACTGCTGTGTTGCAGGGCATTCTGGCTCTTCCCAGTTCCACCTAGTGCCTACCACCCTGTGTGTAGCTTTGGGATTCTACCCATCTGTAATTACTGCAGCTGTATGCACGATGAACATAGTACAGTTTTGTACCTATCATAAATGTAGATGTTCGAGTGCTAATACAGCTGCAGTACAGGTTTCCCTCCCTCCTTCCCCTCTTGGTAAAGACCTAAGTGGCTAACACCTCCTCATACAACCTGATTGGGTTATCCTTCTATGGTGTATTTGCTTGCAACTACTGATTTTTGATTATATTGCATTGCATGATTATATGTATAATTTATGTAGTGCCTTCCTTCTGGGGGCACCTGACATCTCGGGCAAGAAAGACTGAAGAAAATGGCGTCGGCTGTGTCTTGTATACCCCTGTCGCACTGACGTCAGGAAAGAAGGCGACAGCAACCGACGCCGGACCTAGACTTTGGAATTCGGCCGACCGAGGACCCGCCTGATGGCAGAGAACCCATCTGTGATTACTGCAGCTGTATTAGCACTCGAACATCTACATTTATGGTAGGTACAAAACTGTACTTTATGTTGTGTGAGTTAGGGGAGAAATGGTTCCTGAGGGCACTTATAGCAGTATGAGGAGAGAGGTGTATCCCAGATGACTGGAGAATAAGCGTTCTAATGCCAGTGTAGAAGAAAAACTGTGAGCAGTTTAGAGAGATCTAATTCTTGTCACACTGCATGAAAGTTCTGGAGAGGGTAATTGATAAACGAATATGCAAAGTAGTAGAAAGTAGTAGAAAGTAGGAGAGGAGAGCAGCAGTTCACACTTAGATCAGGATGCTGCACAACCGACTCAGTTTTGCAGCAAGTCAGATAATTGAGAAGCAGCAAGAAATTAAGACGAGTCCAACTTGGGCATTCATTCACTTGGAGAAAGCATATAACAAGGTCGTAAGAAAGCGGATTCGAACAATTCTTCAGTTTGAAATCTTGGGAACATTGGTAGGCAACGTACAAGCACCCAGTGACTCAAGTACAAGTAGTTTTCATACTTAGAGGAGTTCCCGGTGGGTGATGGTATGCATCAAAATTCAGCTTTCAGCCCACTGCTGTTCATACTTGTGATGGGCTACATTAGCAAACAGGTTGGATGGTGACAGTTCAACAGAGCTGCAGTATGCAGATGTGGTATTACAGTCAGAGTCTGAACAAAATCTTCAGCAAATGATAGGGGAATGAAATGCAAAACTGAAGGCACACAGGGTGAAACCAAGTACAGATAAGATAGTTGTAATAGCAGCAAACAGGGGAATCAGAAGCTGAAAACTGAGATAGGAAGGAGACTAGTGGAATAGGTTAATGGCTTCAAGTATCTGAGAGGGGTGGTTGTGTAGAAGAGAAATCTGAAATAGGCGGTCAAGGTTAGAATCAGAGGGAGCTGCAGCCAACTGGTACTGTCTGCCTGGAGTCGTGTGTGACAGTCGAATACTAAAGAAGTTGAAAAGTTAGGTGTATAAAACAGTGATGCAACCAATGCTACTGTATGGTACAGAAATCTGGGCAGTAAAGGCAGGGCAGTTGAAGTTAGAAGTGATGAACATAAAGTGCTTGAGATGGGTGGTAGAATGCACACTGTAGAGCAGATGAAGAAATGAGAACATTAGAACAGAAGCCCAAGTAATTCCTGTTGTAGAGAAGATCAAAGAAAACAGATTACAGTGGTTTGGGCACATGCAATGGAAAGCGGAAAGCAGTCTGGTGAAGATAATGATTTAGGACTGACAGGAAGAAGGCAAGAGGAAACAAGGGGGTTCAGCAAAGTAATATATGGATTGCTTGAGAGAAGACCTGCAATAGTCTAGCTTGACTTTCAAAGAAGTTGGAGTGGCATTGAATCGGTAGAGAATCTGACAGTTGTCTTTATCTCCTTACTCCTTTGTAGAAAATGAGGGTGGGTTGATGATTATCAATGCATTGTAGAAGTCGATATAAATTCCATTGAATTATCAAGTACTTTGAGTGGAAGCCAAAAGCTTATGATTCACTAAATGCTTGGGTAAAGCAAATACAGAATGCAAATTGTTAGAACTGGGCATATGATTTGCTGTAAGGAGCCTAATATTAAATGCAAGAGTATATGGCAGTATCAGTTATAACTATTTACAGATGATATAAGAATGCTCCAAAGAAGATTAAACGTGTCTATTAGACTTGCCATAGGAACTGCAGAGTTTTCCCATCAAGGGTAATAAATGTGGATTGAGCATAAGCACTTAAAAATTTGTTGCCTTCTTTGTAAGGTTGGCTTCCCCCAGCCCATCTCCTCAAACTAATGACTATTCTAAATCAACAAGCAAAAACAAGAGATATGGCTATTGGATATCATTAAAAACCCAGTTGTTGTCACAAGACTACCCAGAGCTGTTCAATGTTAAGTATACCCAAAAATCCATAAGACGTAATTAGATCAGACAGTGTCCCAGTTTTATGTCCAGGACAGGTAAACCAATAAGAGCTGCAAGTGAAAAAGTCACCATCAAGAGTTCAAGCATCTGTCAGTACAGCAGAATTAGCAGACATGTTGATAGCAAACAGAATTTTCTATTATTGAATCTTTGACCTTTTAAATAATTGTACTGGTTATATGGGTTTAGAAAGCATAGTTTTGTGCTCATCAGTAGAAAAAAGCAGCCTGTGGTTCAAAGGTTTTTAGTAAGTTTATGGCTAAACAAGACCATCAAGGAGCTTGGCCACATCATCCAGTACTGGTAGGAAGCTAGCAGTGGTAGATCCGATATATCACAGTTGCATCCATATCTGAAGATTGCTGCATGTTAAGCTTGGCTTTATCAGAAGAGTAAAAGATATGAAACTTCAAGGAAGCCAAACCTTTAAATTAATGGAATAAAGTAACCTAAATTTATAATTGTTCCATCTGCAGCTTTGTATCACCTGCTAAAACACTGCACTTCTCATACATGTTTTGGAAGCATAGTCATTATTGTCAAACACTTTATGCTTTCAGTGAGAAAAATAAGCTACCTTGCTTTCAGATGCAGAGGGCATGTAAACCAGGTGGTAAATCTCATCAGCAATGGCATCTTTATTCTTAGTGGAGCAGTGAGAAACACATGTTGGGCATGTTTGACCTGTAACCCGGGCACCGGTATCTCCGTTTATTCTACGGTTGTCTTTGCATAAAGGCTAGTCAGTTGCCATCATCTTTCTTTTTATGGGATACTATTAAATCTAAAATTCTTTTCTCCTGTCACACTGTCTGTATCCCCTAGCTTAGCTTCCACATGTTCCAGTCTAGACTGTGGATTATAGCTTAGGTTTGATATGATATGTCAGTGTTAATCTTGGTCAGCTATCACAAATGTTCTGTGATTGTTTTCTGAATATCTTTGACTTTGGAATCAGTTTGAGCTATATACTCTAATAAGGAATAGTTAATTTTCTGGATTTTGACTAGTAACGAACGGATCAGACTCTTCACATGTTAGCAAGCAGAGGCTGAATAGTAGTTTTTTTTTTAACTTGGTCCAAGTTTGCTATGCTTGACCTGCAACCTCTGGATCTGTCAGCAGACAGACTTGTAATATGTTTCCTTAGTTATCTTAGGCATTCATCATCTGATTGACCAACAATAAGAAAACTTAAAAGTAGTCTACTTGGTTTAAAAAAAAAAAAAAAAAAAAAGGATTGAAGTTGGTTTGTAAGGGGTGTAGCCAGAGGGAGGGGAGAACACTGAAGAGAAGGGACTTGTTCCCTGACGGCCCTCACTAGACATGTCTGCATGCTTGCACTTGGGTATTTTAAATGCAAGGTTGATGTCGTTAGTTACTGCTTTCTACACTAATGATATTAAGAAAAACAGAAATACTTTTTCCAAGCTGTGCTTAGGCTTTACACTGTAGCAAGATGAGAAAGGTTGGGAAGAAGCAAGTTAATGGTAATACAGTGAATGTCATCTTGGCCTATTGAGGGGAATGTAAAAGTGTATTTGTCATATTTATAGAATACAAAGATTTCATGTCTTTGTATATGTAGATATCTGGATTAATGTTCTTAGTTTAAAGCTACATAAAAAGGTTTGTTTTGTCTTTCGTTTCCAGTTACCAGCCGTTAGCACCTGCTTTTGGCTGAAGACAAGCTGCCTGTAGGTGCAGGCAGTTAATCATGAGAGGTCTGAACAGTATGTTCTCAGAAAAATCTACAAAGTACAATGTATATTTTAAAGGGATATTGGCAAGCAGTTCAGTGAAAGTGTTTTGAATGAAATATGTAAAGTGCAGTGTAACTTTTTAAGACATATTGCCAAGCTGTTTCAATGAAAATAAATAGGTAAAGTAAAACATGAAATTTGAATCGGTGGGAAGGGAGTAGTTACACATTGCCTCCTTAGCCACATTAGTACTTTAATGCATAACAGTGCACTGTCTTCTTAATGCTGAAAGATAAATTGAAAGCAGGCAAGTTGTTACACATGTAGGAGAGGTACAAAGTAAACAGAGTAAAGGATAGGTGTCAGCCTGAGTAAGTGGGAACACACCCTCTAACATGCATATTAGCCTGATTAATCTTTACTGTAGAATAAGTAATACCGGTGGGGTATAGCTGTTAATTTAGAGCATCTGCCCTTATTGAGGGATAGAATTTTTTTTGGAAAGCGTATATAGTTTTAAACTTTTGCTGCAAGTTAAGTGGGGGATAGAGGCTGAAAATGTATTTAATTTTTTGAGTGTTTTTATTGAAGCGAACAGTCTGGGTAAGTATCTCATTGGTTCAAATAGAGATAAGAAGCAACTGCATTCAAGGTCCGTCTTTCTCAGGCTTCTCAACTTCTCAGTGCAAGAAATCTGGACAAAGCCAGAAATAATGGGGGAGACAACAAAGGCCCAAAAATAGGGACATGTTTTAAATATTGCTGCTATAAACTTAGAAAGTTGATGGAATGACATATTGTGCATTTATATATTGTCTGAAGATATGAAGTTTGAAACTCAAATGTCATTTAGTATTAGTGACTTCAATCATTAATGATTTGCCAGAAAATCACAAGTTTTATGAAGAACAGACCTAAACTAAGAGGCAAAAAGTCTGGACAGTTGAGAGGTATGCTGTCTGTTATTGGTTTGTACATGTAAACTGCAAGATACAAAAATAATGTATTCAGAGAACTGTTGCGTGTAATGTGTGGGAGCAGTAGCTTTTTGTCAGAATGGCTGATTTGTCAGTATTAACATGAAATTTAAATGACCTTACAGGTCTAGGCAAGAAGACAGTATTAAAGTATGTTAAGTTTGGGGTGTAGATAGTAATGTTACAAGAGATGTATTTATTTATTGCATTTTGGATATAAACAAGCATGTGAATTTAAGAAATTAAGGCTTTTAGGGTTGGACATCAGGTGAATATCAGGGAACAAAGTAAGAAGGGCATAATAATAATTAATGGCGCTCCAGTACCAATAGAAGTGAGGGAATGCAGACAGTAGTAGATTTGTGGTAGTAAGGGGTTACTGGCAGGAGAAGAAAATTAAGTCAGAATGTATTGCATTCATCCTGAAGCTGATATTTTATAGAGTTTAGGAGAATTTTGGCTGAAATATTTTTTCAGCAGGAAATATTATTTAGGAGTGGTGATCGATACCTTTTTTACAGTAATTATGTATTAGGGAAAACTCAAAGGGGAAATACAACACAAATGTACTGTTTTGAAGAAATATGAGATGATGTGGATTCAGTAGCTGGAACTCTGATAGAATTTATGTATTTTTCGAGGTATAACTGTGCTAGATGGGATTGATATTATATTTCACAGGAGTGTGAATATTTAATTTAAATATTTGGGACCATCCAATAACTGTATCAGATCATGCACCAAAAAAACTGATATAAAGATGCAGGGTGGTATAAAAGTGAAACGTGCACATTCCTGCCCTTTACTTAACCTATTAAAAGAGATGAATTTATGAAATGGGTAGTGGGGTATGATTCAGGAGTTGCTGGGGAAGATAGAAAGATAAGATACAAGAAGTGAAAATGTTTTTAGTCCTTTTATTTTTGCGTATACAGGTCAGACATATTTTAAAAACCCAGAAAAGTTGTGAATATTTAATAAAGAGTTTAAGGAATTTATTTGGAAGGGGAAAAGAGCTTGATTTAAGTGGGGTAAACTGCTTCTTTGCATAGAATAATGTGCTTTAGGGTTATCTGATTTGAATCTGCACTTCAAAGCCATGCAGTTAAGGCTTTGTATACTTACCTCAAGCTGAAGGCAAGTGGGAAAGGATGATGAAATGTGTGTGTGGGGGTGAGGGGTGTTGAAAAATAGTTGAGGATTTGGGATGAAAGCCCTTAAGCAGTATAGTAATTATACAGAATAATTTGCTCAAAGTAGCAGAAAGTGTTCTATGAACTAAGCAAGTGCAGGAATGGTGAAAGGAGATTTTAGCAACAGGGATGTTTACAAGTAGGAGTGTAGGATATAGAAAGGAGTGGGCTGGAGTGTACCGGATGAAATCAGAAAACGATCCAAGGTATTTGGAGCAAGTTACTTGAGGGAAAATGGGTAAGCAGGAGTTTGAACTGCAGGTTAGACATTGCCTTCCCAATCGGGGAGTGCCAAGTTCAAGCAGAGATTTTAGTTAAGTCTAAAAACAGAAGCTGATTGTTAAAAAAAAAAAAAAAAAAAAAAAAAAAGGATAATTAATAGGGCATATAAAATATTGCATGATGACTATAAAAATCAATTGGAGGAATTTAGTAAAGATTGGGAAGAGATATCGGAAAGGACATTTCCAAAGGAATAATTGAAGGAAGTTTTCAGGGTTCCCAGATATGCAGCAAATTCCAGAATGTCTAGGATTTTTGCTTGAAAGTATTTGCGTACGTATTTTTTTTTGTCAAGTAGAATTGAGAGAACTTTTCCTGTGTTCGATACCAAATTGAGATGAAATGGAGAAGAGAGTATATTGGAAATGTTTTTTAAGAATGTAAAGAGTTGGCAGATTTTAAAAGCTCCTACATCTAAGCACTTCAAGTAATTACTTAGCGTGTGAAGTAGATATGTATTTGTACTTAGTCGATTATTTATGAATTTATCAGTCAAGTTTTTAGTAGATATGTTTTGTAGGAATTATTTATATGTAGATTTTAATGTATATTTATGTTAGTTACATGTATAATGAAATAAGTGTATATGGCTTTAAATGACATGTTGATTTTTTTGGTGCCAATTTTTGAATTTAAGCAGTAGTAATTTTATTTACTGTGTTCTGAAGAAGCCCACAGTTTAGTGGGTGAAAGCGCTAAACACAGTGTTTCTGCCTTTACTTGCTATTAAAGTCCGTTTTTTACTAAAGAAGAGGTTTCGTGCACTGATTGGTGACACCGTGATATTGGAGATTTTAAAAACTCCCCACAGAGTCCTTTGCAACAAAAAGTGAACAAAAGTGGTAACTAAGGAACTGATTCTTTTGAGGTTGGATACAGGATCTGAATTTCTGAGTCATTGTATGGCTTTACTATGTTTAACATTTGTGGCTTGCCAATAAGGCATTTAATGGAAAATGGAAAATGGAAAATAAATTCTGTGCCAAATGTAAAAAGGTAGTTTTAGTATTGTAAAGGAGGAAAAGGAACTGGTGGTGGTGGGATCTTTAGAAAAGGTAAAAAGCAAATTTCATAGAAAAATGGAATTTGATAGCAATGCATGATAGGTAATGGTCAGGAGGAGGTGTGAGGTTTAAGGAAAGGCAGGAGTTCAGCAGTTTATGTAATGCTGGAATGAATGAAAATTGTATATACTGCGTGGTTGCAAGAATGGAAAATGTTTAGATGTTCATCATATTGATCACTGCTGCAGTAGCCTTAGCTGTATGGGTTGTAGCCTGCCAAGGATATAACAGCCAGGCAGCTTCCAAAGCTACAGGGCACGTTCCACGTGCCCGAACTATCAGGCAGCTTGAGCTGAGCTGACTAAAAGGCAAGGTTTTGTATCAGGCCCTTTAGAGCTTTACAGCTGCCAAAGAGTATGCACGTTTAAGGCTTTTGGGGATCGGCTGTAGGTTTGATGCTATTCATTTGCTTGGCACTTAAGTTCCCTTTGGGGAAAAACCTTCCATTTTCTACATATTGTTTGTGTTTTATCACTTTCCTCTGGAGGAAAGTTAAAAGCTAGGAGTTGTGATTTTAATGGACTGTCATAAGACTGTAGGTTCTTAGGTTGGTACTAGGCTATCTGCCCGAAGGCATTTATAAGCCTAGCCAGAATGTGTTGGCTTTCGCTGCCCTCTTAGATTAGTTCCCTGTGCCTCTGTCCAGCAGAGCCAGTGAAGTGATCCCCGAGGTAAACTTGCTGTTTCCCATCCCTCATCAAGGTTTCTTTTGAAGAGTGTTAGCGAGGAGCTCTGCCTAATGTAGATTGGGATCTTGTTCCAAAGCATGGGAAGTCTCGGGGACAGGAATCTATCCCTCCAGCACGTCCTATTTATTGTTGTGGTGAGGTTTAGATCCCAAGAGCGTGTGGCTCGAGGGGATAAGGTTTTCTTTAGGTGGAGCATGTCCATCAATTCTGGGTTGGACATGGCCTCGTATGTCAGGCAGAGATCACCTCTGAGTAGGCGGTATGCAACCGATTACAACTGGAGTTTCTTCAGTCGAGCTGCATAGGGCATCTGTTTGAGGCCAGTGATCCTCTTGGTGAGGTACTTCTTTAGTCTTTCCAGCTGTTGCAGGTGTCTTGTAAGGTACATCCCAAATGGGGCGTTGAACTCTATGATGGGTCTGATGAGTGAGTAGAGGGGCACAATGACTTCTTTTGATCTGGATGCAAACCCTTTTGTGATTAGGTGGGCCACGTAGAAGGATTTTCTAACCACTTTGGCAATGTGATTATCAAAGGTGGGATTACTATCTACTTGGGTCCCCAGATCCCTTATTACATCTTCCGTATTTAGGGGACTACCACCTATGTGGTAGTTTGTGGGTACTTTGTTTTTTCCAAAGGGGATGACTATGCACTTTTTGGCATTTAGCTTCAGGCCATGATTTTGACACCAGGTATCCGTCTCAGTGAGACCCTTTTGGAGGATGTCTGTGTCAGCCGGAGAGTCAATTTTAGCCCCTAGTTTGCAGTAGTCTGCGAACCTGGTCAGCCATAGTCCTCCTGTGCTTGCCTGTACCTCTGAAAAGTATATGCCGAACAGGAAGGCTGCTAGGACTGAGCCCTGGGGAATGCCACTTGTAACCGGTTTAGAGTCTGACCTAGCTCCCGCAACTCTCACTATGTGGGTTCTGTCCGTGAGCCAGTTGGCAACCCATCTTGTGACGTAGGGGTTTATGTTCAGGCTGGTGAGCTTGTCTATAATACCAGAATGGGGAAATATGTTGAAGGCCTTAGCGAGGTCTAGGTAGGCTGTGTGTACCACCTTTCCCTCGTCTATAGCCTTGGTAACTGTCTCAAAGAAGCCCACCGTGTTTAGGAGGCATGATCTGCCCTTAACAAAGCCAAACTGGGTAGGGTCCAGTGTTTGGAGGTTCCCAATGTCTCTGTTAATGAGTTCCGTGATGATGCGCTCCATAGCCTTGCAGACCAAGTTAGTCAGGCTTATAGGGCGATAGTTCCCGGGGTCTGTTGTGGCTCCACCTTTGTGGAGCAGAATAACCATTGCTGTGCACCACTCTGTGGGTATGTAGCCTGTGGAGAAGCTGAGTTTGAACAGTGTGTTTAGGTGAAGGGTTAGTTTGTCTTTGAGCTCATGTAGGACGCAGCCTGGGACACCGGTCCCATTGCTGCTGTGGTTTTGGCTTTGGAGAGGGCTGTTTTAACCTGAGTCTGTGATTTCAGGGACTCTACATTCTTCTGGTATGGTTATGGGCCCTTTTGGGGATGAGAGGGGGGTGAAGTTTGCGCTGAACCTGTCTGCCAGGATATTGGTGATATCGGTCGGTTCAGTGTATTTGTGTCATTCTGCACTAACTCTGAGCAGATCTGAGCATTGCCACTTAGATTCTTGACATAGCTAAATAATGCCTTGTGGTTATCTTTGGAGTCCTTGGCCATTTTTCTTTTAAAGCTCGTCTTGGATGATTTTGAGGGATTGTAGTTTCTTGCTGATACTGATCAGGAATGTCTTCCCTTCTTAGGATTTTACTCTCTTCTGTACTAGTTTCCTCCTCCTACTGTATAACTTGTTTATGGCAGGAGTCCACCAGACAGGTTTCCTTTTCTTGGAGGAGTGAGTCTTGGTTTTGCTTGGGATGGCACGATCCATGCATTCTTGTAGCTGCCCATAGAATGCATTAGCAAAGGATTTTGCAGCTTGGACAGTGTTATCCTTCAGCATGGGGGCTTTGAAACTTTCCACCTCAGTCTTAAGTAACGTGAAGTTTGCTTTTGAAAAGTTTTTCACAGTGGTTTTCTTGTCCAGGGGTGGGGGCGGAATGTGGCTATCCAAAGTGATTTGTTTATGGTCAGATCTAACCAGCGAGTAGTTGACCTCTGGTGTGGAACACCGGTCGCCCATGTTGGTGATGACCGGGTCCAATATGTTGTCACCTCTGGTGGGAGTGTTGACCAGTTGAACCAGAGCGTTTGAGTTTATAGATTCTAGGAAAAGTTGGGCAAGGGAGTTGGTACTTGAGTAGTTCTCCCAGTTAATGTTTGGGTAATTGAAATCACCCAATATTAGGGTGTTTGGTAAGACCTTTATGTTTCCCAGTGTTTCCAGAAACGTGGAATGTGGGTCCTGGGACATGGTGGGTTATCTGTAGCAAGCTACAATTTGAATTGCAGTTTTGCCCATTGTTATATGCACATGGATGATGTCTAAAGCATTGTGCTGTGCCACTAACCTGGAGGTGTGGGTATCCTTGATGAATATGGATACGCCCCCGCCTTGTGTATTTCGGTTTGGGTTCTGTGGCCGAAATGTATGGTACGAGTTGTAGCTTGGTAGTGCTGGGGTGCTCTCTGGAGCCTTAAACCAGGTTTCTGTTACTGCACATATATCGATTTTTCTCCATACTGAGGAGTACCTCGAGTGCGTGCATTTTGAGGTTCAGACTTCTGTCATTGAGTAGCATTACCTTCAGTTTTTGTTACTTGTGCTAGTTACGGCGGTGGGTTTGTCTTTTGAGCCTTGCCTAAAAAAGGCACTATGGGGGTGGCAAGAGCCGAAAGCCTAAGGGTTACAGGTGCAAGCCGTCTCTACCGAAGCAGCGTGGCTTGCCGAGCATGTCATCCCAGGCGGACAGACACTGGATCCCCTTTGAATGACACCAGAAACTTAGCCAATTGTTGAAATTGAGAATTTATTCTTTATACCGTGGTATCATTCTTGATGAGGGCAGGATGATACTCAGGGTCAGGGTCATACCGGCCTGGGCTACGTGATCAGAGAGCTCTTCCATGTCTCTCTTCATGTAGTCCAGGGAGGTACGGCTCAAGTCATTCACACCAACATGGACAATGACAGTCATATTTGTACTTGTTCTAGAGTGACCTGAGTGCTTGTGTTATGTGGCGGATCCTGGCACCCGACAGGCAGCTAACAGTAACCTTCTCCTTATTCAGCCTAGTGAGTGGGACATCAGTGTGCCTGACCATAGTCACCTATTACTAGTATGTTGGGTATGTTATTTTACCTTAAGGGCTGTGATTGCATGGCACACTGGTTTTGTGAAGTATGTGTTTCATGGTTTGTGTTGGGGGGTGGAGGTTGCTTGGATGTTTGCTTTGGTGGTCTCTGTTGGTTTTGTAGATTTTTATTTAGAGTCTCCGAGTATGCTTTCATGTATTTGTGTGTTTTTTGCCGGTGCTGGTTTAATGGGTCTATGTAAGACTGGTGGTGTGATGCAAGTATTTCCCTTCTGCTCTTGACTGTCTGATCCAGTCTTGGGTTGAGAGAGCTTAGCCTCTAGTTTGGCTGTATAACTGCATCTCATGCATGTATTAGTGTTTGGTGGTAGGAGGAGGGGGTTGTCTGTGTACAAGAGGCAGTTTGTATTATACTTTTAAACAGGAGTGCTTTTCTTCCTGTCACTTAAGTTGTGTAAAGTAACTGAAAACAACCTTCTTTGTGGATAAATTGTTTTTTTAGAGGTGGGGGGGGGGGCTAGTAAACTGTTTAAAGTGCTTTTTACTGTGTTTTTCTTTGGAAAAACAGACTGTTAAAGGTCTTTTTTTTACCGGCATTCGCTGTTTGTCTTCCGCGGGAAAGAGGCATCATTTTCGGCTTAACCGTAGAACAAGCTGTCGTTCCCATGGTCAGGCCTCCTTACGACCACAAAAAGAAACAGTTAGACAAGCATCCTTTGCCACCACAGAAAGCTAGGAATTTCTTAGCTGCAGATGAGTAACTCTGCTGTGGCCATTTATTGCACATCAGACTACTTATCTGTTACCATGGTCCCTCTGGTGAGCACTAGTAGATACTATGGACCCAGGGGGTTAGCCATGTCCCCTACGGCTATTGGTTATCCCCTCAAGCAAGGGAGAGACATTCTTATCGATCCTGGAGCAGGAAAGGCATCCCTGTTGAGTCAGAATGCTGTACCCATCCCTATGGAAGCTGCTGCTGCCATAAGTAGCAAGGTTGGCCCCACTTTTCCTAACCATAAGAAATAAAATACAAAAGGTGCATCTACTCCTCCTCAAATTTCTTTAGGAACACTTTAAAGGGTCTGGCTCAGGGTTTAATTCACGCTTTTGATCCTTCTTGAAAAGTAGTTTCTGGTAAAAGAAAAAGGGATACCTCTTTTCCTGAAGAGATTCAATATTCTGAATCTGAACAGGAAGATGAAAGGGGCAGTGAAAGGGTTTTCTCCTTAGATTCTGTTTCAGACTCAGAGCAGAATTCGGTTTCTGATTCTCTCTGTGAGGTTTCTCTTTCTCAGACTGTAGCTGTAAAAAGTTTTTTGAAAACAACTGCAGAAGAACAAGGGATAGTAGCCATAAAACTTCTAATAATAGGATGAGGGAACAATGTAATACTCTGTATTTTGTTACTACATATAGTTGCTTTAGTATTGAAGTGATGAGATTAGTGAAATATTATTGGGAATATTTTAATTCCCTTAGTAATGTGGCAGTTTGGTTAAATGAAAAATTAGGGTTTTTTTTCTGAAGAGGGAAGAATATACAGAATTTTTTAGTGAGGAGGAAATTTACTATGCCCTCTATGCATTTAGGACATAATATATTATCTAGTGGGACCTTCACATGTGGCAAGTGTAAGGCCTGTAAGTTTGTAGTGAAGAGTTTCCCACATATGAATAATGTATTTTTTAATACATGGGATAATTTTACTTGTAATTCTGAGGGTGTTATTTATGCCCTCAAATTTCCATGTAGCCAACTCTATATTGGTGAAACTAAAAGGGCATTTAAAGTTAGATTAATGGAACATGCTAGAGATATTGCTAATAAAGAGGAAAGCTCTGTGGCGATGCATTTTAAAAAATTTCATCAAGGTAATAATGAGGGGTTAAAAGGCACAGTGCTGGAAAAAGTGAATGTCTCTTCTTTTGATAATAGTCTCAAACAACAACTCTTGTTTAAAGAGGCTATTTATATTTTAAAGTTTGGCACTTTATACCCGCATGGGTTAAATGAAGAAATGAGTTGGAGGGTATTACTTTACTTATTTTATTGTTTTCTTGTATTAGTTTGATAAAAAAATTTCTTAAGTGGATAATTAATTTTCCGATTGTCTGCTAGTATTTAAAATGTGTGTGCTCCTATTGTTCTTTACTCCTTGAAGGCTATGGCCCAGACATCAGAGGAAGAGAGTTTGTTACAAAATAAACTTGTGGATCACCTTTGGGTTGTATTTTGCTTTTTTTTTCGCTGAGTGGTTGCTGTTGTAGCTAGAATATGCCAGTATTTTCAGAGGGAGAGCACTGAGGTTTTTTAGTCCCTCAGAAAATGTTATGGGTTGTTACAGAAGAAATTTCCAGAACCTAAACTTATGCCTCCTGTTCTCTCTGCTTTAGAGGACGTCTGTGTGTTGCTGTCTGCAGTTTTCCTGATAGCCAGTTGCCTGTAAAAAGGCGGATATGATGTATAAAATTCTACAGCCTTTTAAGTTTTTATACACTATTGCCAAACTTCATCCAGCATTTATAGCTTTAGTGGATCCCACTGCTACTAAACATGTAGTTAATTCCAATCCTACTCTTTCTGATAAGGAAGGACAGGAAAATTATTGACTAGTATGGGAAAAGTGTGCACTTGTGCAACTTTGATTTTCAGAACTTATTTTAAAACTATGAGGAATGTATTATCTCTAGTTTCTTGTTATGAGGAAAAGTCTGCTGTAAATGTAGTTGCTCCTGTTGCACAGGTCACTAGTCATTGTTTACAGCGAGTGTATTGATCTGTTGATACTTCTACTAGGGCTGTAAGATTTTAAATTCCCCTTTGGATAAAAATTTAGTTTTTGGCCCCTCTGCTGCAGAGGTATCAGAAAGTGATGAATGGGTAAGTCGATCCAGGGAATATCTTTTTAAGGTTTGCAGCCCTCCTTTTTCCATATTGTCTAGGGTATTCTGTAACTCCTAGGTAGGTACTAGGCTATCGGCCCAAGGGCCTAAGTAAGCCTAGCGAACAAGGTTCCCTGGATTATGCCACCCAAGAAAGTTATTTTCCTGTGCCCCTGTCGAGCAGAGCCACAGAAGTCGTCCCCGGGGTGTATTTCCTATTTCCCATCCACTCATCAAGATTTTTCTTGAAGAGTGCTAATGAGCAACTTTGCTTGACATAGATGGGTAGCTTGTTCCAGAATATGGGAAGTCTCTGGGACAGGAATGTATCCCTTCAACATGTCGTGTTTATTGTGGTGACAAGGTTTTGGTCCCTATAGCGTGTAGCTCGAAGGGATTGGGATTTCATTAGGTGTAGCTCTGAGTTTGACATAGCTTTATATGTTAGGCAGAGATCACCTCTGAGTAGGCGATATGCTACGGCGTAAAGCTGGAGTTTTTTGAGACGCTCAGTGTGGGGCATCTGTTTGAGGCCAGTAATCCTCTTTGTGAGGTGCTTCTGTGGCCTTTCCAGCTGCTGCAGATGTCTTGTGAGGTACATTCCAAAAGGGGCGTGTTACTCTATAATGGGTCTAATGAGTGTCGAGTAGAGGGGAACAATGACCTCTTTTTTTCCTGGATGAGAACCCTTTTGTGATGAGGTGTGCCACGTAGAAGGATTTCCTGACTACTGTGGCAATGTGATTATCAAAGGAGAGACTACTGTCCACCTGGGTCCCAAGGTTTCTTATCACACATTCGGCATTAACTAGACTGCTGCCTGTGTGGTAGTTCATGGGTACAGAGTTTTTACTGAAGGGGATGACAATGCACTTTTTGACATTGAGCTTGAGGCCATGGCTCTGACACCAGGCATCTGTCTCAGTGAGGCCCTTCTGTAGGATGCCCACCTCATTTAGGAACTCGACTGTGGCTCCTAGTTTGCAGTCATCTGTGAATTTCGTTATCCAAAGGCCTTCTGTGTTAGCCTGTACATCAGAGTAGATGATACCAAATAGGAGAGGTCCCAGGACTGAACCCTGTGAAACTCCACTTGTTACTGGTTTGAAGTCAGATTTGGAGTCTGCAACTTTTACAGTGTGAGTTCTGTCAGTGAGCCAGTTGGCAACCCATCTTGTGACTTGGGGATTTATACCTAGTTTAGTGAGTTTAGCTATAATTCCAGAATGGGGGATGGTGTCAAAAGCCTTGGCGAGGTCAAGATTGGCTGTGTGAACCACCTTACGCTCGTCTACGGCTTTGGTGACTGCCTCAAAGAAGTCGATCAGGTTCAGGAGGCATGATCTGCCTTTCACAAATCCGAACTGGGTGGGGTTCAGAGTTTGGAATTTACCAGTGTCTTTGAGTTCCATGATGATACATTCCATGGCCTTACAGACCAGGCTCGTCAGGCTAATAGGGCGATAGTTCCCAGGATCAGTGGTGGTTCCCCCTTTGTGGAGTGGGATAACTTTTGCTGTGTGCCATTCAGTGGGCACAAAGCCTGACATGAGGCTATGATTGAACGTGGTGCTTAGGTGGGGAGCCAATTCATGTAAAACGCAGCCTGGGATGTTGTCCGTTCCCATGGATGGTGTGTTTTTGGCTTTAGAGAGTGCAGCTTTTACCTGCGTAGTTGTGATTACATGGACTCTGCATTCTTCCTGTATAGATATGGGCCCTTTAGGGGGGTGAGAGGGGGGTAAAGTTAGCACTAAACCTATTTGCCAGGATGTTGGCAATATCCGTTGGTTCTGTAATTTCCATGCAGTTGTGCTGTAACTCAGAGCAGATCTGAGTGTTGCCATTGAGATTCTTGACATAGCTATAGAATGCTTTGTGTTTGTCCTTAGAATCAGTGGCGATTTTGTTTTCATAGCTAGCTTTGGAGGATCTTATAAGGGATCTCAGCTTCTTACTGAAGCTGACCAGGGAGCTCCTCCACTCATGGGATTTTACTCTCTTTTCCAACAGTTTCTTCCTTCTGTTGTATAGTTAGTTCAGGGAACTACCAGATTGGCTTCCTTTTTTTTTTTTTGGAGGATAACGTCTTGGTTCTGTTTGGGATAGCACAATCCATGAACTCGTGTAAGTGCTTATAGAGTGCATTTGTGTAGGATTCAGCAGTCGTAACTGTATTGTCCATCTGCATGGGTGTCATGAAGTTTGCCATGTCTGTCTTAAGAAGCATGAAGTTGCCTTTGGAGAAGTTTTTTACCATGGTTTCCTTAATGGGGGGGTGGGGGCGGGATGTGGATATCTAGGGTGATTAGCTTATGGTCGGATATGACCAGCAAGGATTTGACTTCAAGTGTGGAACACCGGTCACTCATGTTGGTAATGCCTAGATCTAGGATATTGGTCCCCCTGGTGGGGGTGTGGATAAATTGATCCAGGGCATTGGAATTTATGAATTCCAGAAAGCGTTGAGCAAAGGAGTTGGTACATGAGTAGTTTTCCCAGTTAATGGTGGGGTAGTTGAAATCACCCATAATTAATGTGTTTGGTTGAACCCCAATAGTTTCCAGTATATCAAGAAAAGAGGAGTGGGAATTCTGGGGCATGGTGGGGGATCTGTAGCAAGCTACAATTTGGATTGCAGTTTTGCTCAGAGTTAGTTACACTTGGATAACTTTGGATGCATTATGCTGAGCAACCAGCCTGGAGGTGTGGATATCCTTAGTGAATATGGACAGACCTCCACCTTTGGTGTTCCGGTCCAGGTTAGATGTCCGAAAAGTGTGGTATGAATTATAGCCTGGGAATGCAGGGGTGTTCTCTAGATTCTTGAACCAGGTCTCAGTCACTGCACAGATATCGATGTTCTCCATTTTAAGGAGTGCCTTAAGGGAGTGCATTTTGAAATTTAGACCTCTAGTATTGAGTAGCATTACCCTCAGTTTTTGCTTGCCTGTTCTGTTACGGTGGTAAATTTGTCATTTGAACCTTGCCTAAAAAAGGCACTATATAGGTGGCAAGAGCCTTAGCCAATATCCGGAATCCCAGGGGTGGCAGGTGCTGGCCATCTCTGGCAAAGCTTCGTGGTCTGTCGATCATGTTGTCCCAGGCAGACTGAAACTGGATCACCTTAGAATGACACCAGAAGCTAAGCAAGTTGTTGAAGTCAGTCATTTTGTCCTTGTACTGTGGTATCATTCTGGGCGATGGCAGGATGCTCCTCAGGGCTAGGGTCGCACTTGCCTGGGCTACGAGATCAGAGAGCTCTTCCTTGTCTCTCTCCATGTAGTCCAGGGAGGTATGTGTCAGATCGTTCACACCAACATGGACAATGACAGTGTCATATTTGTACTTGTTGTGGAGTGACCGGAGTGTGTGTGTGGGTTATGTGGTGGATCCTGGCACCCGAAAAGCAGCTGACAGTAACCTCCTCCTTGTGTAGCCTGGTGAGTGGGACACCAGTGTGCCTGACTGTAGTCACCTATGACTAGTGTGTTGGGTACGTTGTTTTGCCTTATGGGCTGTGGTTGAGTGGCGCATGAGTCTGTGGTCTGTGTGTCATTTGTGTTGTGTTGGAGGGTGGAGGTTGCTTGCATTTCTCCTCATCCAGTTTCTGCAAAAAGCAGAATAATTAGTCTCAACAAAATGCAGGTATGCAGACATTTGAGAAGAAATGGCAAGGGGGTTCCAAAAAGAAGCCTCAACCCCCCCCCCCAAAACCAAGAGCAGTTCCACAAGTCTGAATAACTATTGGTGACCTTATGAATCTCTCCCAGCTGGCAGCTTTTTTTCTTCCAATAAGTCTGAATCTCCATTTTTCTGTTTGGCAACAGCTAGTTTCAGACAAATGAGTTCTGAAGTTCATTCATCAGGGTTTCAGATGGCAGTTGGAGGAAATTCCTCCTTTCTAGGGAGCATTCCTCATCTTCAAGATCAGACACTTTTGTATGTGCTGGTTCTTCATCACATGTCCCAAGGAGTGATACAACGAGTTCATCCTTCCCAGGTGAGGTAAGGTTTTTATTAAAGTATGTTTGTTAATGCCAGAGAAAGAAAATGCTTGGAGACTAATTGTGAATCATTCTTTCTTAAACCTGTTTGTGATATTGCCCAAATAAAAGTGATGTCACTGCACAACCTGTTACCTCTTCTTTCTCTCTCAAATTTCCTGGTTAACACATCTGTATTCATCCACACTTCAGATGTTTAAGGTTGTGTGTGTTTAGATCACATTGTCATCAGTTCTCTGCCTTACCCTTTGGACTGTCTACTGCACCAAGAGTGTTCACAAGTGTCTAGCTCCACTTATAACTCATTGCAGGCTACACGGTATCTACAGTTTTCTTTATTTAAACAACTTACTTGTCTTTGCAGAGTCTTTTTTAAAGTGTCAGGAATCTCTGTTTTGGATGAGAGAATACCAGCTTGTGTAAGAGATCCAAAAGAACATTGAGATAACTTTCTTTACACCTTCACCAAGGATTGTGTTCCTGGGATGTCAACTAGACACCTCCATTCAAAGAGCTTTTCTTCCACATGAAAAATATATATCTGTATCTAGATCTATTTCTTAGGTTTTCTACTCAAGCTGTGGTCACTACGAAGGAATACCTTAGGATTCTGGGTCTCATAGCTTCTATGATTCTCCTGATACCCATGGTAAGACTCCACATGAAAAAGAAAGTGGCATCTGAAGTCTCTGATCCTAGAGTAATCACCCTTGCCATTGCTGGAGTTTGAGAAATCATTTGATGGAGGCAACAGATATCCTTAAATCCAGGTTTCCCCCTTTCTCTCTGTTTCAAAGCAGCCACTACAGATGTCTTAATTTGCTTGGGGAGCACTTTCAAGAGGGATAAAAGTGTAGCGTGTGTAAAATACCAAGGGCAAACATAAGCACATACATATCAGAGATGTTTGCCCTGATCAAGGCACTCAACTCTCTGAATCATCTTTGGTCTCCTGGGCCTCTTAAGATTATTAGACAATACCAGAGTTATATGGTACATCAACAAGCAGAGGGGGAACTAGGTCGTGCCCCCTTTGCAGAGTAGCCTTGTTACCTTGGGATGTAGCTAAACAGCACAGTCTTTACTGTACAGGCACCCTGTATTTCATCAGAGCAAAATTGTATGGCAGACAGGCTGAGCAGAACAAGGGCAGACCCTCAATAATGGAAATTGGATCTCAGGGGATCTTCTAAGTTTTGATCCAAATGTGGCCTCCTCTGAACAATCAACTGGCAAGATTCTGTTCCAGGACTCCATGAAAGAAAGCTTAGAACATTGGTTTTCAACCTTTTTACACATGGGGACTGGTGAAAATAGGAGAATTATTTCAAGGACCACTGAGGCAGAAATAAAAAAAAAACATTATTTATAAGGAACCAATTAAAACTATCACTGTTTGAGCGTTATATGCCAAAGGATATGAAGTCTGAAACCGGTCATTTTTATACCGACCAAAAATTTGGGGCAAAAATCTGGGAAATTGAGAGGTATGCTACCTACCTACCTCTTACACACACACACACACACACACACACACACACACAGCTCTTAACCAAACCAAAAAGGGACAAATCCCAACAGAATCATGGACAAATCCAGAAGTAATCATGGACACTTTTCATATATTAGTATTTACTTGAGATATTTGACAAAATAACAGAGGTGCCCTGTAGAGTCCTACAAGCGGCCGAGAGACAAAAGAGAGACTTTGGACTTGATTAAGTATTGTTTTTGCTTGTTGTTTCCCTGAAACGCTAATCCCGCCTAAAACGTGGCTTTTCAGTGCTTCTGTGGATCCCTAGTGATATCTGCATTGCTTACTGTACTTATTTCTTTGTTGCACTTGAAAAAAGTTACTGTTTGTCATTTTTGCATTTAAGTTACCTGTAACACAGTCGCAGGCTACACACTCAAGTGCGCTAGCCTCCTCTGTGTATTTAAAGTAATTTAAGCTCTGCATTTCTGTTGTTTTTGGGGGGGGGGGGGGACTCCTTGTTTTCCCGCCTTTCTGAACTAGTCTAGTCCAGTTTTCAGGCTTTGCTGAATCCAGGACTGTGGTAAAGGTTCCTGTGTTGCCCATATCATACTTGAATAATTAGGTGGCTTCCTTGTTCACTGTGAGAGAGGGAACTCTGAGCAGCCTATCTGTCCCTGTAGGAGTGGTCCCAGCCCAGCAACTTGTAGCTCATTGGCCATTTTGGGCTAATTTCTATCCTTTTGATCTCCCTGGTATAAAAACCACTTAGCGTGGGTTTGCGCACCGCGCAGCGCTGTTTAGCTGCAGTTAAACTATTCCAGGCTCCACGAAGTCTGCACTTCAGTTTTTCTGTTGAAACTTGATACACTTCAACCAGCACTAGAAATAAGGCAATTTAAGACCGGCACTTACTAAAACTAGCACTAGCTTACAGCTGGCACTTCAGCCCTATACTCGGGAAGTATAAGGCTCTTTACTCATCCAATCAGCAATACAATCCAAACCATCTATTCAGGCATGTTCAAGGGACAGCTTCAGGTGTACTCTCTGGTCCAGCTGGTGAATCTGGGCATCCTGAGGCAATGTTACAGTTGCCTCATGTACACAGACAACCCCCTCTTCCGCCCAACCAACACAAACATATGTGAGAGATGCAGCAACACAGCCAAGCTGGAGACTAAGCTCTCTCAACCCACGACTGGATCATCCATTCACAAGGAGAAGGGCAACACTAGCACCACATTACCAGACTCGCATAGACCAGCCATAGCTGCACCAGCAAACAACTCTCAGAAACACACAAAAACATACTCAGAGGCTCTAAATAAGAACCTGCCTAAACAACAGAGACCTCCTAAGCATACACCCAAGCAACCCCCACCCCACAACAGAAACCAGGTAGCACATAACGTCACAACGTCAGTGTGCCAAGCAAAAACAGCCGCTAAGGCTAAATAACACACCTAACAAACTAGTAATCGGTGATTCTATCATCAGGCACACAGACGTCCCACTCACTAGACTGAACAAGGAGAAGGTTACTGTAAGCTGCCTGTCGGGTGCCAGAATCCGCCACATAACACATGCACTCGGGTCACTCCACAACAAGTACAGATATGACTCTGTCATTGTACATGTTGGCGTAAATGAACTGAGACGTACCTCCTTGGACTACATGAAAAGAGACATTGAGGAGCTCTCTGACCATGTAGCCCAGGCTGGTATGACTCTGACTCTGAGTAGCATCCTGCCCTCACCCAAAATGATGCCAGCATACGAAGAAAAAATGATCAGTTTCAACAATTGGTTAAACTACTGGTGTCATTCAAAGGGGATCCAGTACTTGTCAGCCTGGGACGACATGCTTGACAAGCCACGTTGCTTCGCCAGAGACTGCTTGCACCTGTCGTTCCTGGGCTTTCGAATACTGGCCAAGACTCTTGCCGCCCCAATACTGCCCTTTTTAGGCAATTCTCAAAAGACAAACCTGCCTCCATAAACAATAATAAACAAAAACTGAGGGTAATGCTGCTCAACGCCAGAAGTCTAAACCTCAAAATGCATGCACTTGAGGCTCTCGTTAGTATGGAAGAAATCGACGTATGTGCAGTGACAGAAACCTGGTTCAAGGCTCCAGAGAGCACCCCAGCACTACCAGGCTATAACTCCTACCACACCTTTAGGTCCCAAAACCAGGACCGGAACAGAAAAGGAGGGGGTGTGTCCATATTCATCAAGAACACCCACACCTCCAGGCTAGTAGCACAGCACGCGGAATCTGAGACCATCCAGTTGCAATTGACAGCGGGTAAATTGACTGTTCAATTTGTAGCTTGCTATAGATCTCCCACCTTGTTTCAGGACCCTCATGCAGCATTCCTGAGAACATTAGAAAGTATAAAGATTCTACCCAACACCATGCTACTGGGTGACTTCAACTTTCCAAACATTGACTGGGAAAACTACTCAAGCTCAAATGCCCTAGCCCAACGCTACCTTGAGTTTATAAACTCAAACGCCCTGGAACAGCTGGTCACCACACCCACAAGAGGTGACAACATACTGGACCTGGTCATAACCAAAATGGGAAACCTATGTTCCACACCTGAGGTAAAGTCGTCATTGGTAAGATCAGATCACAAACTAATCACACTGGACATCCACATAACGACCCCCCCCCCACACACACACGCACACACAGTCAAGGAAATCAAGGTAAAAAACTTCTCTAAAGCCAACTTCACACTCCTCAAGACCGAGGTGGGAAGTTTCAAAGCTCCCAATCAAATGGAAAATGATGACCCATTGGCAGAATCCTTCACAAGTGCATTCTATGAACACCTTCAAGAATGCATGGACCGAGCCATCCCAAGTAAAACCAAGACCAACTCCTCAAAAAAGAGGAAGCCAGTCTGGTGGACCCCAGCCATAAATAAACTTTACAACAGAAGGAGGAAACTCCTGCAAGATAGAACAAAATCCCAAAATAAGAAGGCATCTCTGATTAACATCAGTAAAAAACTGCGCTCCCTCATTAAATCATCCAAGGCCAACTTCGAAAGAAAAATAGCCAGTGACTCTAAGGATAACCACAAGGCCTTCTTTAACTATGTCAAGAGTCTAGGGGCAAACTCTCAGATATGCTCCGAGCTACTGCATAATGGCCATAAATACACTGAACCAACCGACATTGCCAACATCCTGGCTGACAAGTTTAGTGCAAACTTCACCCCCCCCCCCTCCACCAAAGGGGCTAACACCCATCCCAGTAGAATGTGGCGCTCCAGATATCTCAGACACACAAGTAAAGACAGCCCTTGCAAAGGCCAAAAACACAGCATCAATGGGACCAGATGGTATCCCAGGTTGTGTCTTACACGAGCTTCAAAATTAACTAACCCCCCATCTCAAAACACTATTCAAATTCAGCCTCTCTACAGGCTATGTACCCAAAGAATGGCGTACAGCAACAGTCATACCACTCCACAAAGGTGGTGCCACAACTGACCCTGGGAACTGTCGCCCTATAAGCTTGACTAGCTTGGTCTGCAAAGCCATGGAATGCATTGTCATGGAGCTCATTAACAGGGACGTTGGGAACCTCCAGACACTGGACCCCACCCAGTTCGGCTTTGTTAAAGGCAGATCTTGCCTCCTAAACCTGGTCGACTTCTTTGAAACAGTCACCAAGGCCATAGATAAAGGGAAGGTGGTCCACACAGCATATCTGGACCTCGCTAAGGCGTTCCAACACCATCCCACACTCAGGAATCATAGAAAAACTCACCAGCTTAAATATCAACCCCCATGTCACGAGATGGGTTGCCAATTGGCTCTCAGACAGAACCCACACGGTAAGAGTGGCAGGTACCATGTCTGACTCTAAACCAGTCACAAGTGGAGTCCCACAGGCGTCAGTCCTGGGACCCCTCCTGTTCGGTATATATTTCTCCGAAGTACAGGCAAATGCTGTGGCTAACCAAGTTCACAAATGACTGTAAATTGGGTGCAATAATTGACTCTCCGGCTGACACTGACATCCTGCAAAAGGGTCTCCGAGACAAACACCTAGTGTCAAAGTCACGGCCTCAAGCTAAATGCCAAAAAATGCATAGTAATCCCATTTGGGAAAAACAAAGTACCTACAAACTACCACATAGATGGGAATCCACTAAGTACAGAAGAAGTAATTAGGGACCTGGGTACCCAAGTAGATAGCATGCTCTCCTTTGAGAACCACATAGCCAAAACGGTCAGGAAATCCTTCTGTGTGGCACACCTGATCACAAAGGGTTTCTCATCCAGATCCAAGGAGGTGATTGTGCCCCTTTACTCCTCACTCATTAGGCCCATAATAGAGTACAATGCCCCATTTGGGATGTACCTCACTAGACACCTGCTACAACTAGAAAGACCACAGAAGTACCTCACTAAGAGGATTAAGAGCTTTAAACAATTACCCCATGAAGCACGACTAAAAAAGCTCCAGCTCTTAGTCGCTTGCCGTCTGCTCAGAGGTGACCTATGCCTGACCTATAGGGCCATGTCAAACCCTGAACTAATGGACATGCTTCACCTCAAAAAAACAAGATCCCTCAGAACCACTCATTCTAGCGACTTGAACCTATGCACAACAATAAACAGGACATACTGGAGGGGATAGATTCCTGTCCCAGCGACTCCCCTCACTCTGGAATAGAATCCCAATCCATATTCGACAGAGCTCCTCTCTGACCCTCAAGAGAAATCTTGATGAGTGGATGGGTAATCGTAAGTTCTACCCTGGGATCACTTCAGGAGCCCTGTTAGACAGAGGCCCATGTTACTAATGTAATGGTGAGGCGAAAGCCATCACTCTGTGGCTAGGCTTATAAATGCCGCTGGGCAGATAGCGTAGTACTTGCCTATGAACCTATGAACATGAGTGATTATGCATTTTTCTAAAGTAAAAGAAGTCTGTAACTCTATTGTCACTGTTTAAGTGTAATTGATCAGCTTTTCTTCAAATGCCACACTTTATAGTTGGGATTAAGTAGGACAGAGCTAAAATTTCAGTCAATATCAGGGATGCCTTTGAAGATCAGAGACAGTTGAGAGGTATGCACCTACCTCCCTCCCTCCTTCCATCTGAAAGACACACACCTCCCTCTTACACTAGCACATACTATACCTCTCAACCTCTTAGCCCAAGAAATCTGGACAAAGATTGTCATAATGGGAAGACAAAGGCCCAAAACTAGGGACACATTTTAAATATTGCTCTTATAAACTTAGCAAGTTGGTAGAATAGCAAGATTTGTGTTAGAATGCATTTTCTGAAGGATATGACGTCTGAAATTCAAATGCATGTCACTATTTAGTGACTGTAATCCTTAGATCATCCCAGTGATTTGTCAAAAAAAAGTACAATTTGTATGAGGAACAGACTAAAAATATAAGGCAAAAATCTAACATTCTGTGAAAATCTGTACAGTTGAGAGGTATGAACACACACAACCCCTGCCTTCCTCTTACACACCCACCATACCTGTCAACCTCTTAGTGCATGCAATCTGGACAAAGCCACAAGTAATGCCTGGACAAAGGCCCACAAATAAGGACATCTTTTAAATATTGCTCTTACAAACATAGAAAGTTGATAGAACAAGTTTTGCATTAGTATGAATTTTCTGAAGGATATGAAGTCTGTAACACAAACATCTGCTGTTATTTTCTGACTTCAGTCTTCAATGATTAGCCAGAGATTTGCCAGAAAAACACACTTTTGAGATACAGACCAAAAATATGGGACAGACACACCCACCAGTGCGCACACACGCACATACACACACACACCCCTACCTTCCTACTTTTTACACACACACTCCTACCTACCTATTTCTTTTACACACGCATACCTACCTCTCACTTTGTCCGTTCATGGTTGTCAGTCCAAACATCTTCCCGAATGAAAATTCCACGTGCGCTGAAGACAGACATAAACAGATGGTCACACAGACGCCACAAGTGTTTGCGACCTGTGTTCATCTTCTGTCTCTATGCAACCGGACACAAAGGGCATGCTTAAAGCATGCCTTTAAAAAAAAATTCTTTTTTTTTTTTTTAACCTGCCCACTGGCCCATTTTGGGACTGGCCCTTCTGGTACTTGCCCGAACTTCCAAATGCCAGTCCATCCCTGCTTTCACAGACAGTCAGGAAAAATAGTGGCCTTAGAAGATCGTTGCCTTTTCTGTCCTTGGACAGAAATGTTCCTGTATGCTTTTCAACCCTTTCCATTAATATCCAGGGTACTACTGAAGACTCGGAAGGAAATACCCAGGATCATTGTGGTGACTCCATTCTGACCCCAGGCAACCATGGATGTTCTTCATGTTTCACTGTTGCAGTCATCACATTTGGGTTATCCCTGCCATGGTAGCCCTCAGTCGTCCCGAATACCAGAGGCTTAGTTTTTCTGCATCGGTTGCTGTCGCTTCAGGACTGACGTCAGATCGTCAGTAGTATAAAGTAAGGCAGCCGACGCCATTACACCAAGCTTTCTTGCTGAGGAGTCCGAAGCAGTTCACAGGAGTGCCGGTCGGCCGCTACCAGAGTTTCATTTCTGAATTGAAGCTGATGTCTTCTAAAGCTAAGTACCCTGTTGGGGATCATTTTTTCTTGCTGTAACCGATGTCCCAAAAAGTTAACAATTGTCTCTCCTGTGGAAAGCAAATACCACACAGAGACTTTCATTCTTACTGTCACTTGCTTAGGCCCAGACCACGACATCCCTCGCTGTTGCTTTTGTGCATTGTTCAACGCCAGAACTATACGTTGTCTGGCCCTTATTGTAGCTAGATATTTTCACTCTCAGTCCTTGAATTCCAATATGGCTTCGGTAAGCTATCCAACAGCAGATCTTCCGAAAAAATGTAATGATAAAGACAGGGACACACCACACAGGTCCAAACCTACCAACAACGCTTCCATTGAGCTAGTCGTCAGTTCTCCGGTCCTCAGTGAGGTGCTTTCACAGCCCCTGATGTTGGCTTCTATGGATTCGCAGGCCGCTACCAAGACCCTTTCGGAGTCCGGTATGCCGCAAAACTCTGAGTAAGGATCCTCCGGTTGTCTCCACCTTGGATGGGTCCGGAGCCGCTGAGCAACCACCAGCTTCCAGGGAAGTACTTTGCACTACCGATTCTCGACTCAAATCGACTACTTTCGCGTCTACTGTTATTTTGAAAACTACTGAGTTTATTAGGCCCAGGGTACGAACCACACCCAAGAAACAGACGACCCAATCTCAGGCACCTGCTTCCTTGCCTCAATCTCAAATGCTTAAAATGGCGGAAGACCTTATAATGCTGATTAGGGGAAGCCAAGCTATCCCTTCCAAAAGAAAGAGATTTGTCCCCAGTAGTTTTATCTGAACAGGAGTCCGATGACTCTGATGCATCTGAATATGAAGACATGCAACCCTTCTCTGCTTATGAGGATTCTGATGCAGAGGAATCCATTCCTTCAGCCTCTCCACCCGAGGAATTTTCCTTTGTGGAAACCCTAAATACTTGAAGGAAGCATTTCCAGTAGGAATGTCAGGACTACACTCAGTCTAAAAAGAGACTCAGGGAATTCTTAGATCTTCCATAGCACAGACCCTTGGCCATTCCTCCTGTCCTGGATGTTGTGAATGATGTTTTCATGGAATCTAGTTTGACTCCTGACACCCTCCCTCCTGCTCCCAGGAAACCTAGCAGGTATTAGAGTCCCTTACTCACACAAATTTCTTTTCAAAAATCCTACTGCTGGCCCTGAGGTAATTTCTCAAGGGCCTAAAGGAATTAAAGCAACTTCTGCTAAGAATTCCACCCCCTCAGATATGGA
The DNA here is from genome assembly GCF_019279795.1 of Protopterus annectens. NCBI lineage: Eukaryota > Metazoa > Chordata > Ceratodontiformes > Protopteridae > Protopterus > Protopterus annectens. The sequence goes on from NC_056729.1 coordinate 32,552,012, forward strand.
TTCCCGAGCATTAGACAGTGGGGTAAAAAAGTATACACCTCTGCTACTCTTGCTATTAGAGCACTAAATTGTCAGTTCCGTATGCTAACATTTCAGCAACATGCCATGGAACTCCTCAAACAAAAAATATCATCTTTTCCTGCTTGTGCAGAAAATAGTTACAAGAGTTAATGCGTTCTGCAAGTCAGGTAACTAAGCACAACTTGCACTGTGGTTTTGACGCCCTCGAAACATCTTGCAGGGCAGCAGTCACCAGTTCTGTCCTTAGAGAAGGCATGCTTAGCTTAAGGAACATCCCTTGCCAGACCTTGTCAAATCTAAATTGCTGGATGCATCCTTGCACAGACGACTTATTTGGCACCAAGGCAGAGGAGGTCTTAAAAAAGATGGAAGAAAAAGCTAAATCTATGCAGACAATTAAGGATTTCCTGCAGGTTCAGCCACCCAAGTTCAGTAGACATTGCCCCTCCAAGCACTGGTCCTTTCCTGCCCCCTCCAGGTCAGTCCAGCGCAGACCCCCCCCCCCCCCGACAACAGCCACAAGGAATGCAGAGATCAAAGCAATGGAGTTCCTCAAAACCAGGGAGTGCAAAGTCACCCCCTCATGGTAAGAACTCACAATGACTCGCCACCTCCACCCCCTCCCTCTGCCCACCTGCACTTACCCCTGGGAGGAAAACTCTCCTTCCACGCAAGCACCTGGGCCACCATTACCAACGACCGCTGGGTCCTCAACATAGTGTCCCAGGGATACAAATTTTCTTTCCACACACTACCAATCCCAAAAGGGTTCCCAGATCTTCCTCCAAACCAGTGGGCAGAGGCCAAAAAGCATGCTCTCTATGAGGGCAATAGAGCACGTTCCTGCAGAACAGATAGGCCAAGGTTTCTACTTCAGGCTCTTCCTGGTGCCCAGAAAAGAGGGCACCTGCCCCCCCCCCCATCCTCTGTCTATCCATTCTGACACCTTCCTGGTGATACCAAAATTCAAAATGCTCACCCTCTGGCAACTACTACCTATGCCCTCCAAGAATGCTTGGCTAGCCACCCTAGACCTAAAAGAGGCCTACCTCCACATCCCAATCAGGGAATCATGCAGGAAATATCTACATTTCAGGGCAGGATCTCTGCACTTTCAGTTCTCTGTGCTTCTTTTTGGCTTATCTACTGCTTCCAGAGTTTTCACAAAATGTCTGGCTCCCGCCATTGCTTTTTGCAGACAAAGAAGTATTCAGATTTACCCACACTTAGACGACTGCCTAATTCAGGCAGACAGGAAAAGCTGATCAAGCACCTGACCTTTGTAAAGGCCCTACTGACCTCCCTAGGGTACGCTATCAACGAAAAGAATTCCAAACTAGTACCCACCCAAAAGATTATATTCCTGGGAAGCAAGCCTAGACACCGTATCCCAGATGGCATTCCTTACATCAGAAAAGCAAACTTACCTGACAGCCTATTTCTCTTAGCTAGCCACCAGACTCCAGTTATCTGCAAGGAAAATCCTGCAAGCTTTGGGGTTCATGGCATCTTGCATTCTAAGGAAAGATATTCTTTGGTGGGCAGCAGCATGCCACCACAACAAGGGACTACCCTTCTCACCACAGATGCATCAGATTATGCCTGGGGTGCACACCTGGACGGCAGGTGCATACAGGGCCAATGGAGCCCACATGAAATACATCTGCACAGCAACCAAAAAGAGATGTTAGCTGTCCAGCACGCATTGACAGCTTTCAGGCCCCTTCTCTCTCCAGAGGCTCTACTGATCAAAACAGACAACAGTGTAATGTGGTATATCAACAGGCAGGGAGGGACTCACTCCTACTCTCTATGCATGCTTGCCATGACCCTTTGACATGCAGCCTCAGCCATGAAACTACACCTGTTAGCACAATTCCTGCCAGGCTCTCTACCTCTCTCTGGCAGACAACCTAAGCAGAAATCTTCTGGACCCACATGAGTGCCAGCTAGACCAAAGAACCTTCACCTTAATAACTTAGAAATGGGGCACCCTGAAGGTTGACCTCTTTGCTTCCCACTCCAACCATCAGCTCAGCAAGTTCTGCACCAGGGAAACCTCACTGCAGGGCCTGGAAAGTGGATGCCCTATCCTTCCAGTGGGTCAACCTCTGTCTATGCATTTACCCCACTACCTCTCATTACTAGGGTACTGCTCAAAATAAGGGAGGAAAAACCGAGGACAATTCTGATTTGCTCCAGACTAGCCTCGCCAGCACTGGTACCCACTGTTGGGTAGCCTGTCCCCTCTGCCACCATGGCATCTCCCTCAGATCCCAATCCTCCTGAGCCAGAGGGAAGGGGAATTCATGCATCCCCAATTGCAGACCCTCAATTTGTCAGCCTGGCTTATTCCCTGACCACTGAACAAACTGCCAGTCTCAGTGAACGGGTTCTAGATGTTATATGTGAGGTCAGACGCCCTAGCACTAGAAAGTCTTAAGCTGACAAACGGAAAAGGTTCTGCACCTGGATCCAGGCTAAGGGAGCCGATACGGCACAGCCCTCCCTACTACTCATCCTGGATTATGTAGCTGACCCTGCTACACAGTGGTCTCTCCTTTTCCCCTATTAAAATTCATGCCTCTTCTATCTCTGCTCATTTCAACACTGAGCACCCACGTTTCTCACACCCTCTCATCAAACAGTTCCTAAGAGGGGTAGCAACGTGAGGCCATCCAGAAGAGCACCTAGCCCAGCTTGGGACCTAAACTTTGTGTTGGAAAAGCTCACCCTGCCCCCCTTTGAACCAGCAGCTTTAGCAGAGTTAGTTTCTCTCCTGGAAGACAGCCTTGCTTCTGGCCATCACTTCAGCCAGAAGAGTATCCGAGCTACAAGCACTCATGGCTGTAGAGCCCTTCGTCATCTTCCATGCGGACAGGGTGTCCCTCAGGACTAACCCATCCTTCATGCCAAAAGTGGTGTCCATTGTGGCTCTCAACCAGTCCATTCATTTGCCCACCTTTTTCCCTAACCCACAAAACGAGGGGGAAAGGCTACTGCACTCTCTAGATGTGCACAGACAGCTCAGACTCCATCTAGACAGGACTAAATCATTCAGAAAGACTGCTCAATTGTTGGTCAGCTTTGCTGCAGGAGCAGATGGCAAAGCCATATCCAAACAAACCATTTCCAAATGGATAGCACACTGCATCCATTTCTGCTACAAGCAACATGGGAAACCTCCCCTTAAGGGGGTGAGGACTCACTCTAACAGAGCAGCCTCCACCTCTGCAGCTTTCCTCAGAGGAATCCCCACCAGGGACATCCTGGAGGTTGCAACATGGACACCTGTTCACACATTCACCAAGCATTACCACCTGCCTATCTTCTCCAAATCCAGGCCAGGCTTTGCCACTGCAGTCTTGCAGGGCGTCCTAGCCAACCCCTAGTCTTCTTGAATGCCTCCACCCTTTTCCTCAGCTTTGGAAATCAACCCAAATGTAATGACTGCAACAGTGAAACACGAAGAACATAGTACAGTTGTGTACACTTACCATAAATGTAGATGTTCACGTGTATTCACTGTTGCAGTTCTGGTTTCCCTCCATCCATCCCCCTTTTTCTCTCTCTATCTCTCCTTACAATTAACCTTTTGGTATTTACTTTCTGCTGGTGGGGTTCTTCCACCATATCCTGGCTCCCACTTAGGGGCTCCTGACAGGGCAAGAAATACTGATGTAATGGCATTGGCTGCCTTACTTTATACCAGACGACCTAACGTCAGTCCTGAAGCGAAAGCAACTGATGCAGAAATACTAAGCCTCTGCTATTCGGGCCGACTGAGGGCTACCTGGCAGGGATAACCCAAATGTGATGACTGCAACACTGAATACACTCTAACATCTACATTTATGGTAAGTGTACACAACTGTACTTTCCCCCTACTTTTGGTAGTGGCCAAGAGCAATTATCACAAGCTGCCTTGCAAAGTGAATCTACTCACACAAGAACAGGGGTATTTGATACACCCCAATGTCAGTCAACTTGATTTGACTGCCTGGATGATGATGTCTCAATTCCTTTTAGGCATCTGTTTACTGAGAACTAATCCTTCTTTTATGCTTAAAGTGGTATCCCAGTTTAGTTTAAGCCAAACTGTTCATCTCCCCATTTTCTTTTCAGAACCTAAAAATGAGGGAGAGGATACTTCATACCTTGGATGTGGATGTCCACAGACAACTCGGTACTTTCTTGACATAACTAAATCTTCAGATGTTTGGATCAGTTGTTCATTTTTTTTATGAATGTAAGAAGATGGGACAACCTGTGAAAACCAAATATTTCCAAATGGTTGTCTAAGGCTGTTACCTTTCTTATACTCACCATAACAAACCGATTCCAGGCATGGTCAAGTCCCACTCTGCCAGAGTCTTGGCTTCGTCTGTTTTTTTGGAAAGGGGTAGTTTCTAGAAGTATTCTGGAAGCTGCTACTTGTTTCTTTGTACAGACTTTTACAAAACACTATAAGCCTTTTCTAGATCCCGGTCAGGCTTTGCTAGGACTATTCTCCAGCATTTCCTGGACTCTTCTTCCACCTCCCAAATTTAGTAAGCTATGCTAATCTACCCATATTGCTAGGGATACTGCAGCAGTGATCAGTATGACAAACAGTACAGTTATGTAAGTAAACGTACCATTAACAGTAAATGCTTGAATGGCCGCTGTTGCACTAGTTGCTCCCTCCCTGTATCCCCCTTGTTTTTGGTATGTTTTTTTTATGCCAGGGTGTGGACATTTTTCTTGTTTATAGCATTATCCTTTCTGGGTTTAGCCTCCTTCACTTTGTTGGCAGGAAAACTCTGAAGGGCTTGGCACCCAAACCTGTCTTTTAGTCAGCTCGGTTTGAGGTGCTTGGCAGGTTAGCTGCACAGAAGATGCCTTGAAGCTTTGGAAGGCTGTTTGCTGTTATATCCTTGGCAGATTATAACCCATGTAGCTAAGGCTACTGCAGCAGTGATCATTCGGACATTTACTGTTATGATAATTTTATTGGCATAAATGTGATTTTTTTTCTTTTCTGTTTGTATACAAACTCTTTCTGTAGTTAAAATGTGACAATTTACTAAATATTTGGGGAAGAAAATGGTGTTCTATTCTGTTTGTTGCTTGATTCTACAATGACCCCATGTTGGAGAATATTTACTTTTTCTCTAGCTGCTTTCTTTTGGTTTCAGGGATTCGGGTTGACCCTCTCTCCAAGGTTGGCTTCAGTTTGATGTTTAATTAGGTTAGTCTTTCTACACAATTCTGAGAATATTTTATTCTGCAAGAGGATCGTTTGTATGTGCTGTTTGAGTTTTGTCAATTTGTCATGTACGGGAACCTTGGATTTGGATAACTGCTTTTTTTATCTCTGCCGTTCTACTTTCCTCCAAGTCTTCAATTTGTCTCTTAGATTCCTTATAACCTTGAAGAGCACTTGCTATGCTTCTAAGAGTGTGACCTATTCACTACAAACCAAGACCATACTTGGTCCTTTACAACACATACACAAGGTGCAGAGTTTTAAGTTAATACCTTATTGGGTGCTCTGTGCTGTTCTCTTATGCTCTTGTGCTGTAGTCATTACTACCTTTAATCCATCCTGTATACAAGTATAATGTTCTACTGTACTTTTGAAGATCTTGTCTCCTTCAGTGACTTTCTGTAACATAGTCCTGTTGAAGTGCTCTACCAGGCTATCAGCTGAGGGCTGATGTATAGGTCTTTGGTTGTTTCATTTTAAAACAGTGGCACAATTGATGATTTTTTCTTGGAAATGAATTGGGTACCTTGATCAATTTGTATTTCTTTTTCTAATCCCCAGTTTGAATAGTTAAATTAACTCCCTTGCTTTAGTTTCAACATTTGCATTTGCCTTTGAGTGGATTGCTTCTAGATATTTTATGCTGTTGTCTAGGGAAGCAAAGGATGTAGTGACGTAACTGGTTGGAAAGATGGGTGTTATACCAGATTAAGGAGAGATGTGGCCTTAACATAAAGTAAATGGCAGTACCTTAAGTAAGTTTCTGTGCCGAGTATAGCTTAAGCACGTGGTCTCTGGCTCTGAACTTTTCCAGGTAAACATGTTGGAGGTATCATCCTGTGGTCATCTGTCTTGGATCAGACATCCCTACTGTGATCTGTCCTGGATCAGACATCCCTACTGAGAGTCTCCATTCCCCTTTTCCAGGTGTGATAGGTTTCTGAGTCTGACTTGGTCTATGCAGCCTCTTCATTTGTATACTTTTGCTGACACCTGGGACTAATTTTCCAGTGCAGCTCTAATCCTTTAAAGGGATACAGTTGAGACACAGTTTTTGTACAAATAATGTATTTCTTGCATGCATGACAAATATATGCACACTATTTGGAAAACCATCATGTTTTATTGCAGTGTATAAAATATGTATTCACACCAGGTCCACACACTTAGACATTATATGTATGTATCTGAAGAGGTGGGAACACTACTAATGGGAAAAGCTTCAGTTTAGATGAGAAAAGTCACTTTAACAGTAAAGTTGCCCTCTTTCCAACCCCCCCACCCCCCCACCCCTTTGGTGGGATTGGTACATAGAAAATAAATATCAATAAAGTATTTTTTTCCAAATATTTCCCTATGTATTTAGTTATTGCTTATTACTTGCTGAATTACATATAGGAACATATTTTATTTTTTGCAGAATGATGTTTGTCTACACTTGTAAAAGTTGATGCCAAATATAATAAATGTAACTTTTTGGACTTCCGCAGAAGGCCTTGTGTTTGGCTTGACCCTGACTTCATAGTTCTTCCTTTTGGCCAGGCAGATGCCTTCTGTACTGGACTTCAGCACATCTGTAGTAAAAAAAAAAAAAAAAGACAGGATAAGCCGTTAAGAGCTATAAATGTTGTCTGGTGTATAAGGTAAAAGTATGAAGTCAAAAAAAAAAAACGTTAAAATAAATGCCAGTAAAAAGCTTCAGTAGATTTTAAGTACATTCCAAATTATGTACATTTATTAGAATGGGAGCTTTCATCAGTTAGCAGACTTCATCTGATCGGCAATTAAAATACATTAACAGAGGCTCTTAAGTTCATCAAGAGGGACATGGGAGAACCAGTTGGAATCATTACATGTTTTTTTAAGGAGGGCAATCAGATTAGGTACTTGTGGTTAACTCTGGGCTTAGATGGTATTAAAACCTGTTTTGCAGACCAGGACAAGGGACATCTGCCTTCATCATCTTTAGTTCTTTCTGCCACAGTATAAGAAGAGAGATGCTTTGTTGATAACAGTACTAAACATCTTTATGCAATCTGTTCTGCCTGGTTTCCAAAGTGCAGATAATTATCTCATTGGGTGGGAAAACATATTTTCATTAATGTTGTGTATTTGTTTATAAAACAATTGATGTGATGTCCAATCTCACCTTTATTCTCAATGACTGGTCAGATCCGATCCTTTGGATCCATTTTGACTTTTACCAAAGCTTGAAGCCTTCAACAGGCTTGTGAGCACTCTTCTCCATCCCAGAATGCACCTCACCATTACCTCAGATCTTGTTTGCTCCTCACAAAGATTAATGCTTTTTCAGCAGCTGTACGCGAAGTACACTTATTACAAATTTAATAGGTTTAGTTTAAAAATGCTTTATATCTTTTATTAATATCTTTTTATTAAAATCTGTCCCTGTTGAAAGCCCATTTTAGAGGGCTTCTTTGCCTACCCTCTTCTCGCTCTTTCTTAATTAATCTCTTTTAATTAGGTACTTTAAAGTTAAAGCGTAATCTTTTACCCTTTGTAGTGTGTCCGCTGTCTCAGAGGACACTTGGTTATTTAAAAAACAAACAAAAAAATATAGTTACCTAATGTCCGTTTAAGTTAGAGGACGTTTAGCTTATGCTTATTTTTCTTTGTTTTTCTGCTCAATATGTCACAGAAACAAGATAAGATGTTAGGTTTTAGAAAAATGTGTGGATTGCGGAAAAAAGATGCCCCTCAGCGATACACATACACTCTTGGTGTATTGTTTGGGGCCATTGCACCTTCGAGTCATGCTCCATATGCCATATTTTCAATCAAAGAGCATTACTGGAGCATAAAAATAAACTTACTCTGAAAGGGTTATTGAAAATCCCCTTTTCAGAAGCTATTTCTGAAAGACTAGAGTCCTCAAAAATCAAGCCACTCTGACAAATCTGCTGAGAGCGCTTCCTCGGCTCCAAAGTCTACATCGGAGCCAAGGGAAAAAGTACCAAGGATATCTTCTCCTGCTCCTTCATCAAAGCAGATTTAGACCAGATCTGACAAGGAGTCGAATCAGTCAAGACTTTCCACTCCCAACTCTTTCAGTTCCAGAGGAGTTCTTAATGGAGAGCCGATCCCTTACTTTGGATCCAGTTTCTCCTCTGCTCCATTCTCCAGTTTTGACAAAGTCTCCAACCCCTTCAACCCGGTCAACAAGGAGCTTCTCCGATGAAGATGTGGATCGGATGGTGCAGAGACTCCTGAAGACACTGGCCTTGGCTAAGATTTTATTGGATCTGAACCCAAAGGTATCTGATCCAACAATTTCCTGATCCTCTGTGCCTATTCCTCTTCCAATCCGACCTCATGCTTCGGAGCTGGAAGATTTTGAAGTTCTGCTTGTGTCAAGGTCAGATCCGAAGTCAAAAGGCTGTTCGAATCTGACATTGGCTGTGAGTTCCTCCACTGTTTCGGAGCAGGGAGGACTCTAGGAACCGATACTCCCTTATTGGAGCTGAGGAGTGAGATCAGATTGGACAGTTATTGGATCCCACCTCTCAGGGCTTTGGCAAAGGTGAGTTCAGCTAATGTCTCAGTTTTGGTTCAACTGTCTTCTGGTCTGGGGAGTTCTTCGGACCAGGGGCGGGGGCCTTTGAAATTGAGGAGAGTACGGTCTCCACAGACACAAACACAGGTATTCAGGAACTTTCCTCCCTTCTCTCAACCAGTTCCTTTGTCTGCTGACGTTACCCATCTACAGGGACACCGACGCAAAGCCTCAGGATGTCCTGCAAAGGACTTCACCCTCTTCCAACACCTCTCCAGATTTACTCCTCTGAGGAAGTCCCTCAATAGAGAAGTTGCAAGAGGAAGCACCTGTAATCACCAGAAGAGTGAAGTCAGTTGCAAGAGGAAGCACCTGTAATCACCAGAAGAGTGAAGTCAGTTCAGACACTGACCTCAATGAGGCTGAAGGGTCCCCCCAGTCACCTCTTGAAACTGTCTCCTTTGGAGACATCCTGGAAATCTTAAAACAGAGAGGTGGCTGTCAGTCCAGCTCCCCTTTAGCGGAGGAGTCAGTCTACTTAAAAGCCTTTAGGTCTTGTCCTTTAACCTCTTGGGTGACTCCACCTTCTGATGAGCTTATTGATTTAATCTCTCTGAAGGCATGGGAGATCCCAGATACCATAGAGTCCACTGCTAAGAGGCCAAGTAAGTACATTACTCCCCCAAAAGGCAAAACTTTTGTATCCAAAGGTGTAGCCATAGATGCTATGGTTGTGGCAGTGGCCACTAGAAAGCAACTCTCTGAAACTTGTTCCTCTATCCATCCTTGTAATAAAGATTCTAGGACCATGGATAGATATTGGAAGTGTGTCTGTTTTTTAGCGAACTTTGCTCTTCTGTCACTGAACTAGCTATGCCATTTCATGAGACTGTAGAAGGATCTCTTAAAAGAATGATCTGATACCGTCCAGGGAGCTGAAGTTGATGTTGCCAGAGATAAGGTAGCCTCACAGCTCGCTACCCTAAACTCTGTAACAAACTCGTCTATGGGGCTAATTTCTTATGCAGTGGATGGAGTGAGTAGGGCAGCTGGTTCGGGTATTTCTCTTAGTATGCAGGCCTGGATGCACTTTGTGATTTCACGGAGTCCTTCAAGTCTTCCTTCATTAACCACTCGTTTGGTGGCTCTTATTTGTTTGGGCCCAAAGTAAAAGAAACTCTCACCAGGTGTGAACAAGCGGGCAAGACTTCATCTGCCATTGGAGTACATTTTTCCACTCCTACTAGACTCTTTCCCCAAGGCAGAGAAGTAGTGAAAAGATGTAGTTCAGGAAATTTCAAAGGTCTCTTTCCCAGACGCACAGGGTGAAAGTTCCTCCAGAGGCAGAAGGGGAGACAACAATGGAAGATCCCATCCACGTGGCAGAGGAGGCCCGAAAAATCAGGGCTCTAGAGAAATTTACTTTGGAAGGCCCTTTCAGCGTTTCTGAAGGAAGGCCCAATTGTCCACCTCTGGAGGCAATCTGGGATTTGATTATCTCTGCTCCTTCAAGCCTGTCTTAGACATAAATGACAAATGGGTGCAAAGAATAAAATCTAGAGGTTACATTATCCCCTTTTCTCTTCCATTTCTTGAAAACACAAGAGTTCCAGACATATTCCACCCAGTCAAATGGAACGAGTAACCTTAGACGTTTCAAAGTTGCTAAACGAGAGAGTCATCTAAGAAGTCCCTGCAAACCAGCGAGGATCTGGAACTTACTCAAGATTCTTTTTAGTTCCAAAGAAAACCGGGGACTGGAGACAACTCTTGGATCTCAGCAAATTAAATCGGTAAAAAGAGCAAGTTCCAGATGGTTACACAGTGTAGTCGATACTTCCATTTCTGGAAAAAGACAGTTGGATGTGCTCTTTAGACCTCCAAGACGCATACTAGTTACTACATAGAGAGACAGGCTGTCAAGGAGGCATTTGCACTTCTGGCTAGGAGCCAGTCATTATCGGATGTTCTTCATCCCACATTGCTGCAGTCCTAACACTTGGGTAGTCCGCTGTCCCTCGGTCGGCCCGAATATCAGAGTATAAGGCTGACGTCGGTCAAGGCGCATTTGACTGACATCAGAACGTCAGGGTACAAATGCGCATGACCGACGTCATAGCCTCTGTCTTTTTTGCCGCATGGTCCGATGCAGAAGCAGTGTTGCAAGTGCCATTCGGCGTTCTGAAATTTTTCGAATTCGGAGTTTCAGACCGAAGTCAGAGTTGGTTAAGTACCCCGTTGGGGAATATTTTGTTTTTTTCTTGCCTCAGTGGTTTACCGGATGTCAGAAAAAGTGAATAACTGTATTTCTTGTGGGAAACAGATACCGCATAGGGATTACCATAATTTGTGTATACCTTGTTTAGGACCTGAGCACGACGTTGTTGGATGCCGCTTTTGTGCTAGGTTTAATAAACGCACTATAAAGCGGAGGTTGGATTGTGCTAGGTTGGTCTTTGGGAAGCGGTGTAATTACAAAATGCCGTCGGATGCTCCGACACCGGCTTCCTCTAAGAAGCGCAAGGACAAGGCAGGTAAACCTAGGTTAGAGGAGTCGTCCGAACCGGACGTCAGTTCTTTAGAGGCGTCAGTGGAACTGGTGGTTCCGACGGAGGCCTCTCTGGAGTCCCAGGGAGAACCTTTGATTTTACAGGATGTGGCCTCCCAGGAGGCAGGGCAGGCTGTAGGGGCTTCTCAAGTAACTGTACTCCCCTCCCTTCCTAAGGGGTCTAGGCCTTCTCTTTCTGCTTCCAAGGCTTCTCCTAGAGGCAGGTCTAGTTTAGCTTCTGTGGGTGTCGCTCCCAGTTCTTCAGGTGCTGTGCCCAAGAAGCACATGCTCAAAATGGCAGAGGATTTAATTACTTTAATTAGAGGCTCTATGCACCCTCCTGAAAAGAGGCCTAGGATGGAACCTGTGTTGGGGGATTATGAGCAGGCTTGGATGTGTCTGAGTCTTGGCTGAAGACTTGCAGGAGTATTCTCATTATTCTGATTCTGATGTGGATAATTCTACTCCTTCTGCTTCTCCTCCTGAGGATTTTTCTTTTCAGAGACCCTTCACTCCATGAGAGAACATTTTAAATGGGAAAGTCAGGATTTCTCTGATTCCAGGAAAAGGCTTAGGGAATTTTTGTTTTACCCCAGCATAGGCCTTTCGCTATACCTCCTGTTTTGAATGTGGTGGAAGATGTGTTTGCAGAGGCTTCTCTTAATCCTGACTCTTTGCCTCCTGCTCCTGTTAAGCCAGATAGGTATTACAGGGTGCCTGAAGCTAATAAGTATCTTTTAAGAGTCCTAGGGCAGACCCAGAAACTGTTAGCCAGGGGCCTAAGGGTGTTAAGGCTTCTGTTGTCAAGAATCCGGTTCCTGCAGATAAAGAGGCCAGGGCCTTGGATAGATGGGGAAAGAAAGTTTATACTTCTTCCACTTTAGCCATGAGAGCTTTGAATTGCCAGTTTCACATGTTGAAATATCAAAATTATTTCCTTTCTCAGTTGAAATCTAAGGTTGATGCTCTGGCGGAAGGTATTGACTGTAAAGAGTTACAAGATTTAGTGCATGTTTCTGAACAGGTGGGTAAGCATTCTTTGCAATGTGGTTTTGATGCTGTACAGGCCTCGTCTAGGGTGGCTGCCACTGGGTCAGTTCTTCGCAGGCATGCCTGGCTGAGGGATCAAAATTTATCTGACCATGTGAAAACTAGAATTTTGGATGCCCCTTTGCAATCTGATGTCCTGTTTGGTTCTCCTGTTGAGGCAGTTTTAAAGAAAATGGAAGACAAGGCTAAGTCTATGCAGACTGTTAAAGATTTTTTGCAGGTTCAGCCTCCAAAGTTTAGTAGAAATTGGCCTACTAAAGGGTGGACGTATCCTTCTTATGATTCCCAGTCTAGGGGTAGATCTAGACGTGGCAGGGGCAGAGGTCAGGGCTCTTTCAGGCCTAGAACAGGGAGTTCTCCTGCACAGTCTACAAGTGAGGGCAGGGGTCAGTCCTTTCGTAAACAGACCCAATGACCTACCTTTTCAGCTGCCAGATTCTTCTAGCCTGGCAGCACCTTTGGGAGGAAGGTTGGCACTTTTCAAAGAAAATTGGAGTTTGATTACCCAAGACAAATGGGTACTGGATATCATACATCACGGTTACAGGTTTTATTTCCATACCTTGCCTCCTTTCAAAGGCATGCCAGACATTCCTCCTCAACAAAGAATAGAGGCTCACAAGCAAATTTCACTGTTACTCCAAATAGGGGCCATACAGCCGGTTCCTATGCCAGAAAGGGGCCTAGGATTTTATTCTCGCCTGTTCCTAGTCCCAAAGAAGGGGAACACGTGGAGACCAATTTTGGATTTATCTGTCCTCAATACTTATCTGGACATTCCCAAGTTCAAAATGTTGACGTTGCAGCAGCTTTTACCTCTGCTGGGCAAAAATCATTGGATGGTAACTTTGGATCTCAAGGAGGCTTACCTTCATGTTCCTATCAGACTAAAGTGCAGGAAGTATCTGCGTTTTCGAGCTGGGACTTCTCACTATCAGTTCTCTGCATTGCCCTTTGGCTTATCTACTGCGCCCAGAGTGTTCACGAAAGTTCTGGCTCCAGTGATAGCTTTCTTCAGGCTAAAAGGAATACAGATCTATCCTTATTTGGACGACTGCCTGATTCTGGCTCAAGGAAGGGAAGAGCTTCTTCATCATTTGGAATATGTGATAGCAGTGCTAAGATGCCTGGGGTATTCTGTGAACGAAATAAAGTCCAGTCTAGTACCATCTCAAGACATGTGCTTTCTGGGTGTGAGACTGAATACAGCATCCCAGATGGCCTTTTTAACCCCGGACAAACAAAAGAATCTATCCCTTTACTTTCTTCAGCTATCTCATCAGTCCGGGCTGACTGCAAGGACAGTCCTTCAAGCCTTAGGGTTCATGGCATCTTGTATTCTGGTGCTTCCCAATGCCAAACTGCATATGAGGAAGCTACAATGGTATCTCAAAAATGTATGGACACAGCACTGCCAGGATCTGGACACTGTCATTCAAATAATTCCTTGCATTCAAAAGGAATTTTTATGGTGGGCTCAGGAATGTCACCTAAACAAGGGACTCTCTGTGACCCGGCCAGAGGCGAGTCAGATTTTAACAACAGATGCCTCAGACATAGCTTGGGGAGCTCATCTAAATGGAAAGTGGATACAAGACAAGTGGCCTGCCAGACTACAACATCTACATATCAACATGAAGGAGATGTTAGCAGTCCAGTTTGCATTAATAGCTTTCAAGGATTTACTTCTTCCAGGGCAGGTGTTGATTCTAACAGACAACACAACTGTCATGTGGTACATCAACAAGCAAGGGGGAACACATTCTTATCCTCTATGCAGGCAAGCAATGATTTTGTGGGAGACTGCTCTCAGTTTACAACTAAATCTTCAGGCAAGGTTTCTGCCGGGAGCACAGAACTCCTTAGCAGACATGTTAAGCAGACAAATCATGGATCCCCACGAGTGGAAACTGGATCTTCATGTATTTCAGAAATTGACAGTGTCCTGGGGAACTCCAGACATAGATCTGTTCGCTTCTCCTCTAAACCACCAGCTGCCAAGGTTTTGCACAAAGCGGTTTCATCCCACAGCTTGGAAAGTGGATGCTCTTTCTTTCAGTTGGAAAAATCTTCATGTGTATGCCTTTCCACCTCTGCCTCTCCTCCCAAAGGTACTTCTGAAGGTCAGACAGGACAAGCCAAGGATGATTTTGATAGCTCCAGATTGGCCTCGACAGCACTGGTACCCACTTCTGAGAAGTCTAGTACGGAAGCCTCCATGGCCTTTGCCTTTGATTCCACATCTGTTGTCCCAGGAGGACAGTCATTTGATCAATGTCAAACTTCACTCTCTTCACCTAACAGCATGGCATATTCTGTTTTAAAACATAAAGGGTCTCAACTTCCACAACAAGTTTTGAATGTGATTTTGGAAGCCAGAAGGCCTAGTACAAGGAAAGTGTACGCAGATAAATGGAAGAGATTTTTATTTTGGAGTGCAGCTAAGGATTTGGATGTTTCTGAGCCTGATTTAAGTGTGGCTCTGCAATATCTTACTGAGTTATTGGACAAAGGTTTGTCCTTCTCTTCTATTAAGATTCATGCTGCAGCAATTTCAGCTCACTACGATTGTGACCCTCCTTTGTTTTCTCATCCTTTATTCAAGCAATTTCTTAGAGGGGCAAAGAATATAAGACCCCACGAAGAGCTCCTACTCCTGCTTGGGATCTCAATTTTGTGTTGGAGAAACTCACTCTACAACCTTTTGAGCCTGCAGCTACTGCTGAGTTGAAATATTTGTCATGGAAAACTGCTTTTTTGTTGGCCATTACCTCTGCAAGAAGGGTTTCTGAATTGCAGGCCCTTATGGCAGTTGAGCCTTTCTTAATTTTCCACAAGGATAGGGTATCTTTACGCACTAATCCTTCCTTTATGCCAAAAGTGGTTTCGAGTGTGTCTTAAACACAAACTATACTTTTGCCTACTTTTATGCAAATCCCCAAACTAAAGGGGAAAAGATTTTGCACACTTTAGATGTACACAGGCAGTTGCGATATTATTTGGACAGAACTAAAGGGTTCAGACAATCTCAGCAGTTATTAGTTTCTTTTGCTTTGTGCTCTCAGGGCAAGCCCGTGTCAAAACAAACTATTTCTAAGTGGATTGGATTTTGCATTGCTTTCTGTTATTCCCATCATGGCAAACAGATTCCAGCTGGGATTAGACCTCATTCCACTAGGGCTACTGCCACTTCAACAGCTTTTTTGAGGGTTGGCTACTAAGGATATTTTGGAGGCAGCCACTTGGAGTTCAGTGCATACCTTCTCTAGGCATTACCACCTTCCATTGTATTCTAAATCCAGGGCTGGTTTTGCCACTGCAGTGTTGCAGGGCATTTTGGCAGCTCCTGCTTCATTATAATTTAGCCATCCTCCCTTACCTCTGCTTTGGGATTCTACCCAAGTGTTAGGACTGCAGCAATGTGGGATGAAGAACATAGTACAGTTTTGTACCTACCATAAATGTAGATGTTCGAAGATCCACATTGCTGCAGTCCAATTTACCCTCCCTCCTTCCCCTCTGCTGTTTGAGGTGGTTGTGTGGGTTGGGTTATCCATCTCAGGTACATGGCATTTTGTATATATTGTATATATTATACATATTTTTGGTGTTAGGCTAGTTGGTTGTTTAGTTGTGGTCTTTGGGTTTTGACCTTTCTTTTTAGGGTCTTCTGACATCTGGGGCAAGAAAAGACTGAGGATATGACGTCGGTCATGCGCATTTGTACCCTGACGTTCTGATGTCAGTCAAATGCGCCTTGACCGACGTCAGCCTTATACTCTGATATTCGGGCCGACCGAGGGACAGCGGACTACCCAAGTGTTAGGACTGCAGCAGTGTGGATCTTCGAACATCTACATTTATGGTAGGTACAAAACTGTACTTTTCGGGCTCTGCCCTTTGGTATCACTACAGCCCCCAGAGTGTTCACCAAATGCATGGCAATAGTGATGGCTCACCTGAGATGACAAGGATGTGTTTCCATATCTAGACGACTGGCTCATAACTGCCCCCGACCAGGCATCTTCTACTACAGGCCAGAGAGACTACATTACGAACCTGTTCAAGTCTAGGTATTACGATAAACTACACAAAATCTGCTTTAAAACCCTGTCAGAATCTGAATTTTCTAAGAGCAGAGTTAGACACATGCACACTTTACAACGTCACGTAAAGAGTTTAATAAGGTAGAAATGAGCACCTGCCAAATTGCACTTCAGGTACCGTTAGCACACCTTCACCTGAGGTTACTTCAAGGGCTGCTGTCGACACAGTAGTCTCTCCTTGAACTTCCAATGACTCACAAGATTTTGATAACCAATTCTTGCAAACAAGACCTTTTTATGGTGGATTCAGTCACCTCAGGTAACTCAAGGCCGTCCCTTTACACTTCTCCATTTTATCATTTCTGACCAGATTTTTTTTCTTAAGTTTATGATTTATTTCTTGTCTAGTATTGTTTTATGATTCTGTTCATTTTGGGCTTAAATTAGCTCCCCCCCCCCCAAAATTGGGGAGCTTTTATGCGTGTGTTTTGTACTTCGAAAAATTGATGCACACAACCGGATGGAGGCATGACACAGATGGAACAAGTTCCTCCGCCACCACCATCTTCACGGATACTTTTAGCTGCCAGCAAACCTTGGAGGTTGAACGAGGGGTAGGAGTACCTAAATCAGAACTAGACCCAGAATCCCAAAGTGGACCAGAACCATCAGAGAGATATATTGGAGGAATATATGAACCAGATCCAGAACCAACAGGACAGCCGAGACCGCAGGCAGCACGGCTACCAAGAGCAGCATCTGGAATGCCGAGACCCACACTACCAAGAAGGACATTACTGACTTCAATCAGAAGGCAGGAGAACCAAGCAGTGGACAGGAGTGAGGGAAGTGAAATACTTGCAGGAGCCCAACTATACCACAGGAACCAGATGGAGAAACCAACCACATCATTAACTTACCCCATTGTTTTGAAGCAATCCAAAAAAGAACTTATTGACATAGAGGTTAATTTGCTTTCAAAGAGATTAACTTTTGTTCCTCACTGCAGGTCTGACACAGCGTGGTACTGGCTGATTTAAAATCCTATGTCAGAAAACTGAATCTGAAAGTTTTTTAACGTGGCAAATCTGATACTACTGAGAACTAAAACCTATTGAAGAAACAATAAAAAGACTCTAACTACTGGCCTCCCTTACACCAAAATTTAGCAGCTTTTGAAGTCAAATGTGAAGTGAACGTCATGAAACTACTGCAAAAACCAGCAGGAAGAAAGTTCTACAACCTTAACAAAGGTGCGAAAAAAAAACATTATTGGAGCTAGGCAGAGATGAGTCTTGATGGGTTATGAAAGCTGATAAGGGAGGAGATATTGCTGTTACTGATTCCAGCAGCTATAACCAGAAGATAGAAGAAATGCTGAGTGACACAAACTATTGTGGGTCTTAAACTTTAGAAGAGATTAAGGCATCATAGTACTGGTACACAGCCTTGACTGGACTTTATGATGGTTTGTTAACAGATAACATGTATGACTATTTACAGGCACTTTCCCCATGTGTGCCTAAATTCTTTGGAATCCCTAAGCCACATAAAAATAGAGAGCCCTCCTTACAGGCCACTGGTTGCAAGCGAGGGTCCCTGACCAAAGCTACTGCCATCTACCTGGATTTTTTGTTACAAACTCTGGCTGAGAAGAACATCCTCACACATAAAAGACTTTAATGATTTTTCAAGGAAAATAAAAAATGTTACAGTTGATGCTGACAGTATTTAATAATAGATGTCGAATCATTATGTACTGTACTTCCACATAATTACTGTACTGAAACAGTGATTGATTCTTAAAGTAAAACAACAGTGGCACACCAGCACAGCATGAAAGAACAGGCAGCCTTTTAGATATGGTACTTGTTTAACATTTTCTTTACTTGTAATGGAAATTATTATAAACAAAAGACTGGTATAACCATGGTGGCAGCTATGGCTCCTAGCCTAGCCAACATAGCCCCGGGCAAATTGGAGGAGGATTATGTTTATAACAGAGAATACATGCAACACATCATGGTGTATCTGCTCATTGTTGACTATATTTTTATTGTGTGGAAAGGAGACTGTGCTAAATTAGAAGACTTTATCAGCTGTCTGAATCAAAACACCAGCTTCTTGTGTTTTACCTCTTCTCACAACCTCACCTCTGCAGTCGTCTTAGATATGCAGACTACTAAAGACTTGGACCAAGGTAAAATTGACATTTACATAAGTCTCCAACCCACCAGGGTGAAATATAAAGTCCCGGGGCTATGAGTTGGCTAGGATCACCACAAAAATGGAACCCTTCCTTAAGATCCTAAATGAACTTGAAAATGGTTCTGTAGTGAGGGGATAAAAGCAATATGTTTTTGGAACCTATAATTGAAGTAAAAAGTATAAATGCACTGGCACTTAACAGGCCTTATAGGAGGGTGTTAATAAAATCTATGGACAACAAATCTAAAGACAGTTGTATTTTGACTTGTACTGTTGACTATTACAGCATCATTAATGATGTTAGAGAGAATTGGGCCATAATTACTGAAAAGTCATATTTAATGTACATCCTTGGAGAAGTTTGTACAGGAACACTAGGAGTTGGGTTGAAGGTAGGCCCAGACCACAGGATACATGCACCAATAAGTGTAGAAGCAACTGTGTCTTTTGTCAGCAGTAGCACATTCAGGAGGGAGACACCTGATTAAAGCCAATGCATGTGGTTTACAGGGCTAGCTGCAAGGACTGTGAAGCTTTTTGTATGAGAAAAAAGCTCAACAGACTTAGGATTTCCAGCCATCTTTCTGAAATTAGAGCCAAGTGCAAGAATAACGCACTGGCTTGGCACCTGCAGCTACACAAAACACACACTGGCTTTAAATTTAAAATTATTGACCATGTGGACCTTTTGGAAGTGGAAGGAGACACCCCTAATCTTTTAGAAAAATGTGAACTGTTGTGGCAGCTGAAACTGAACTTTTAGAAAACTGGGCTAAATTATTATTGCTCCATAAAAAGCATACTAGATCTCAGAAAACTACCCCACTGTTTAAAAGACTGATATGGGACTGATTAATGCTTACTTGCTTATATTGTTTAAAAACAAGTGTCAAACACTGTTTACTACTTTTAGCACAAACTTAGTGTTATAAAGGACATACTTTAGGTGGCTCGTGTATACGTTAATCATTTTTGATGGCTGCACATTAAATGCTACTTCAGATTTTAAATTGATCACTTTTGTTACATTGTTTCTTTTTAGGCAGTGAAAGTCTGTGTCTTCCCCCTTTTCTTTTTTCTTTTTTTCCTGTTTTAAAGGTTGCAATTACTCAAGTGCAGTCTTGCAGTCTCAAACTAATTGATGTGAAGTTGTTCTGTCTCGCAGTACATTCTTACTGATGGGTTCGGAGCTGATCCTTGGCTCCAACTCGGCCAACTGCAAAAGCTTGAGGTCTTCAACTAGCTTGAGGCCCACTCCCTATCCCATGATGCATCTTGTGCTTCCCGCAGATCTCGTTTGCCACTGCAACAGATCGGGAGTGCTTCGACCGCTCTGGCCAGTAAAAATTTAATATTTCACTTAAAAGTGATAGTTTCGCTTGATAGTTTTTTTTTTTTTTTTTAGTTAGATAACTTTTCCTTATCTTATTACTGATGAGTAGTTAGTTAGCATTAAAATTTAGTGTGTGTGTATTTTGATAGTTGTTGGTGGCCTTGTTTTTTTAGGCCGTTTTTTTCTTCTTACCTTCAGTGTAACAACTTGTTTAAGTTATAGGGTTGTTTGAATTTCATTCTCCCTTCCAGTGCGTGTTAAGGCTAGTTGACCCTAAGCCCAAGTTTTAGGACAGTAGTTGTACTTCGTACTGTGTGTTTTTGCATATGTTGTAGAAGTTGGGGCCCTGTTTTTTATTAGGGCTATATTCTATAGAACTGTGTTCTCGCTTTAATAGTGCATATAGTGTGTTCAATACCTTTATTAAAGTGTTGTATGGTATTTCAAGCTAGAGATATTGATAGTTTCTGCCATGTCTCAACCAGAGAAAGCTAAATCTGGATTTAAAAAAATGTCCTAAATGTGGACAAAAAATGTCAATAACAGATGGTCACATAGAATGTGTTTATTGTTTAGGTGAAATTCACCTACAGGAGAACTGTGCTATCTATCATTCATTTAGCTGTCGTGTTCTTCATGAATGCAAGAGTAAACTGATAGCCAGGGGATTACTGAAGTCTTCTTTTCAGGAATCATTGGATAAGGACAAATCACTGGACAAGACATCCAAATCTTCAAAGACTTTGTCTTCTAAGTCTTCTTCTGAGTCGGAGCCAAAAAAGGGTTCATCGACCTTCAAACCGATTGGGACTCCTACCTCAGTTCCACTGCTTTCGGAACCGGAGGTTGTTACTGTTTGTAGGAACTGGTCCCCGATATTCGAGCTGGTATCTCCTACGTTAAAGTTCCCAATCCTTCAGTCAGTGGCCTCTTCCATAGCCTCTTCCCGGTCCTCAAGGCTCTTGGATAAAGATGTGGATCGTGTGGTGCAGAGGCTTCTGCAGACACCGGCGCTTGCCAAACTTTTATTGGGGCCGATCCCTGGGACTTTGGAACCGACAGAGTCCCCCTCACCGTCTTCTGTTCCTCCTCCTGATCCATCTCGAAGTTTTGGAGCCAGAGTGCTTGGAGCTGATGATTGTGGAGCCTTCGGGCCCAAGCCTACTTCTGGCCTGTCGGTCCTGACACCCCTGATCTTCGCTGCCAACCGAGGGGTCTAGGAGCTGACATTCGCCTGTCTGGTTCGGGGAGGATAGTCAAACCGATTTTTCGGCTCTGACTTCGCCTCTCAGGGCCTCGACTCGGGTAAGTTCGACTCCAACCTTGGGTTCAGAGCCCTTTGTTCTGGCACTGAGGGAATCTTCCATATCTTCTGATCCTGAGATTTCTTTGTTTCAGGGCCGAGGTGCCTTTGATGCCTTGAGGAGGGTGTTGTCCGCACCAAACCACACCATCAGAACCAGTAGCTCCTTCCCCCAGAGCACTGGTGTCTACCTCTTCATCATACATCCATCTAAATATACGAAAAGGATGGTAACAACCAATGATCCCTTGTCACAGACACTCCAATAAGTCTACGAGCATCTTTTATTCCACTCCAATAAATGAACAGCACATCGAAAACACCAAAAACTAACAGCACATGAGAAACACAAAAAAAAAAAAAAAAAAACTGGTTAAGCGCTTTCACCCACTCGTATAGTGGGCTCCTTCACAAGGTTGCAAAGGGATCTCCTGAAAGAACTAGGAGATGCTCTACAGGGGTTTGTAGCTGCAGGGGTCTCAGAGAAGGTAACTTCCCAACTCACTACCCTAAATTCTCTTGTAAACTATTCCATGTGCCTGATCTCCTATGCAGCTGATGGAACCGGTAGGGGAGTCGGGACAGCAATTGCTTGTAGGAGACATTCCTGGATGCACTTGTGTTGCTTTGTGGAGCCCTTTAAGTCATCCTTTATTAACACCCCTTTTGATGTTTCATCCCTTTTTGGACCCAGAGTGAAGGAAACCATTCCCAGGAGTCAACAGGATGGAAGGCCTCTGTCTGCCGTCGGAATTCACTTTTCCACCCCTACCAGACCTTACCCCAAAGGTCAGAAGGGTTGGGGATGTGGTTCCGTAAAACTCGAGGAGCTTTCCAGGACACTTGTGGTGAAACCCCCTCTAGAGGCAGAGGAGGGGATAACAGTGGAAGATGCCGCCCATGTGGCAGAGGGGCCAGGATGGCAGATAACAGTTCTTTGGCAAGCCCTATCAGCGCTCCTGAGAGGAGGCCCGCCTGTTTATCTTTTGAGGCAGTCGGGGGATGCTTCTGTTTGTACCCAGACGCCTGGCTAAAAATAAAAAGACAGCTGGGTACAAAGTATCATATCCTCAGAGATTCGAAGGTTGCTGGAAAGAGAGTCATCCAACGAGTCCCAGCAGACCAGAGAGTATCCGTAACTTACTCAAGGTTCTTTTTAGTTCCAAAGAAAACGGGACTGGCGGCCCATTTTGGATCTCAGCAGACTAAAGTAGTTGGTCAGAAAAACAAAATTCTGGATGGTCACGCTACAGTCAATTCTTCCCTTTTTAGGGAAAGACCATTGGATGTGCTCGGTAGATCACCAGGATGCGTACTTTCACACAAAAATGGACAGGCCATCCAGAGTTAATCTGCTCTTCTGGCTAGGAGCCAGTCATCATCAATTTTTGGCTCTGCCCTTTGGTCTCACTACAGCCCCCAAAGTGTTCACCAAATGCATGGCAGTAGTCACGGCTCATTTGAGACATTTGGGATACCAGGTGTTTCCATACCTAGATGACTGGCTCTTCACTGCCACCACCAAGCATCATCTCATACAAGCAAGGGATACAACTTTGAACCTCTGCAGTCATTTGGGGATTTCTATAAATTCTGGGAAATCTACCTTGTCGCCATTTCAGCATACCGTTTTTATAGGAGCAGAGCTAAATACCATTACTATGACCCTAAATCTTCTTCCAGAAAGAGTTTGTTCTACGAAATCAGCTTCTGGACCTGTTTCCCAGAGAAAAAGCCCCTGTGTCAGTGGTACTCAAATTGTTGGGGACAGTGGCGGCAGCGATCATTGCTATTCCTTTGGGTCGGATGCATATGTGTGTACTACAATGGCTCCTGTTCATGCAATGGCCTTTCAAGAACTCCCAATGTCACACAAAATCCTGATAGCGAATTCCTGCAAGGAGGACCTTCAGTGGTGGCTGACATCTCACCAAGTAACTCTAGGTTGCCCCTTTGTTTTGCCTGCTCCCGTAGCCATGGATGCCTCCCTGATAGGGTGGGGGGGCATTATCAGGGAAGAACTGCCCAAGGCACGTGGAACAGATACCAGACTCACCTGCATATCGGTGTTTTCTGGAGATGAGAGTGGTTCATCTAGCATTGCAGTCCTTTCCAGACTCTCTTCCTCTGGGAACTGTTGCAGTTCAGACAGACAATATGTCAGTGGTGTGGTACATAAACAAGGAGGAGCCAGATCTTACCCTCTATGTCGAAAGGCCCTGAGAGTATGGCAATGGTCAGCTTCCACCTAGTGCTTTCTAATAACGCACATCCCGGAGAGATCCAATGTGATAGCAGAAAGGCTGAGCAGGGCGAATCTACTGTCTTACGAGTGGTCCCTAAAAGTAGTAGCAGAAAGGATATTCCGCAGATGGGGCCAGCCTTGCTGCAATCTCTTTGAAACTCCAACAAACACAAGCAGCCGCTACTTTGCCCTAATCCCCACTCCGGGGGATGCCCCCAAGGGATGCACTTGTACACAGTTGGCCCCTAGGTCTCCTGTATGCCTTCCCTCCCTTTCTTCTGATACCCAAAGTTTTACAGAAAGCCAAGGCTCTGGGAAGGACCATCATTCTAATAGCCCCTTACTGGCCTCGTCAAATTTGGTTCCCCTTCCTCCAGCCTCATCTATTGGAAGAACTTTGGATTCTAGACTCAGTACCAGATCTTCTGACTCATGCGTCAGGGGGTCCTCCACCCTTCTCTTCAGTCCCTCAAACTGACAGTTTGGCTGCTCCAATTCCAAACATAACCAGGACTCTCAATCTATCAGCTGCGGCTCAGTATATTTTAACATCCTCTCATAAATCGTCTACCCGGAAGTTATATCTTAGTAAATGGAAGAGGTTTTCTATATGGGCACTTCAGAACAATATTGATCCGTACCTGGCTTCAATTTCATCCATTCTGGAGTTTTTGACTAAACTTTTAAATAAAGCGGCAGCAACCATTAGAGTGACCAGCGGTCTAATGTTGTCACATAGACTCTCCAAAGCCTTTCTCAAGGGTACTGTTCATTTGAGACCACCCATCAAAGCTCCAGTTATGCCATGGAACTTAAATTTTGTTCTTTCCCATATAATCCTGCCCCCCTTTGAACCAGCCGCATCTTGTGACTTGAAATACCTATCATGGAAAAACATATTTTTAATAGCTATTACTTCTGCTTGGAGGGTTTCAGAGTTACAGGCCTTGTCCATTAAACCCCCTTATTTGATTTTCCATAATGACAGAGTCTCACTCAGGACGAATCCTTCATTCTTACCTGAGGTTTGCTCAGAGACAAATCTCAACCAGTCTGTTGAATTGCCCGTATTTTTCCTATTTACACTAATGCGATGGAACATATGCTGCACAAACCTGATGTTCACAGACAACTTCGATTCTATTTAGACAGGACCAAACATGACAGGAAAACAGATCAGCTCTGTTTCCTTGTCAGAGTCTAAAAAAGGCACTCCAGTGGTGAAAACCACTATCAAAATGGTTATCAGTTTGTATATCCTTCACTTACAGTTCAATGAATACACCGCTACAACAGAAAGTAAAGGCCCACTCTACTAGAGCTGTATCTCCTTCATTAGCTTTTATGGCTAAAATACCATTAGATGTTCTTCGTGTTTCACTGTTGCAGTCATCACACTTGGGTTATATGCCTGCAGGTAGCCCTCAGTCGGCCCGAATGTCAGAGTCTTGGGATTTCTGCGTCTGATACTGTCTCCCCTTCCATGACGTCAGGTCATCAGGGGTATGTAAAATACAGACAAAGCCATTACATCAGTCTTTCTTGCAGAGAAGGAGCTCAAAGCAGAAGCAGTTCGCAAGTGCCAGTTGGCCGTTACCTGAAATTTTTGTTTTTCGAGTTTCAAACCTGAAATTGTCTAAAGCCAAGTACCCTGTTGGGGATTCTTTTTTCTTGCTCTAACCGATGTCAGAAAAAGTTAATTGTCTTGCCTGTGGAAAGCAAATACCTCACAGATTTTCATTCTTACTGCTTTACCTGTTTAGGTCCAGACCACAACGTCTCTCACTGTCAGTTTTGTGCCTTGTTTAATGCCTGAACCATTTGTTGTCGGGCTGTTTTTGTAGCAAAATTCTTTCGCTCTCTTTCTCCATTTTCTGAAATGGCTTCGGTAAGCCATCCGACTACCGATCTTCCGAAAAAGCACAAAAGACAGAGACAGACTGCATCGGTCAAAAACTGCCGATGACGCTACCGTTAAGCTAGTCGCCAGTCCGCCGGTAGTCAGTGAGGCACCTTTGCGCAGCCCCTGATGCCTGCTTCTACAGATTCGGCATCTGCTGAAACCCATTCATATGCTGCGTGATGCTTCTTCAACTATGGAACCTGCGGATGTCTCTACCTTGGATGGGTCCGGAGCCGCTGTGCAGGCACCAGCTTCTGAGGCTGTATTCCGACCTACCGATATTCTTATTAAACCAACATCTTCAACTAAATCTACCAGGTTTCTCAGGCCCAGAGTGTGCACTATGCCTAGAAAACTGATGTCCAAAGCGCATGCTCAAGCTCCCTTGCCACAAAAACAAATGCTTAGAATGTCTGAAGACTTTATTACTCTAATTAGGGGAAGCCAGACTTCCCCTGCTGAAAGACAAAGAATTGAATTTCCTTCTGATTCTACAGAGTACCTGACTCACAAATTTCTCTGTAAGAGTCCTACTGCGGATCCAGAGACCATTTCCCAGGGATCTAAAGGCATTAAGGCTACTACAGCCAAAAACCCTACCCTTTCAGACAGGGATTCTAGAGCTTTAGACAAATTGGGTAAGAAAGTATATACCTCTGCAACTCTTGCTGTCAGGGCTTTGAATTGCCAGTTTCACATGTTGAAGTACCAGTAACATATTGTGGAACTAATTAAACAAAAATGGTGTTACTTCCAGATTGTGCAGAAAGTAAAGATTTACAAGAGGTAAATGCATTCTGCAAATCAGGTTAGTAAACATACTTTGCAGTGTGGTTTTGATACCTTAGAAGCATCTTGCAGGGCTGCTGTCACTGGGTCTGTTCTGAGAAGGCATGCTTGGCTGAAGGAACAAATCTTGCCAGACCATTTCAAGGCAAAATTATTTGATGCTGTATTAAACCAAGAATGAATGTTTGGCTCTTAAAGCGGAAGTTGTTCTTAAAAAGGAGGAGGAAAAAGCTAAATCCATGCAAACTGTTAAAGATTTCTTACAGGTATAGCCACCTAGATTCAGTAGGCATTGGCCTTCAAAAATATGGTCCTTTCCAGTCCCTCCCAGACCTCCTCAGCCCAAACCCAGGGGCAACAGACCACAAAGACTACAGTCTCAGGGTATGCACAGATCTAAACAATGGAGTGCTCCCGCCTCAAAAACTGGGAGTGGTAAGCCACCCCGTATGGAAAAATTTCACAATGACTTGTCCTTCTTCCTTCCCAGCCATGCCCGAGTACTTGCACCCCTAGGAGGAAAACTCGCCGTGCATGCAAAAAACTGGGAGTATATTACCCAGGACCGATGGGTCATAAACATTGTATCCCAGGGATACATATTCTGTTTCCATTCTCTGCCAACCCCAAGCGGATTGCCAGACCTCCCTCCAAACCAGTGGACAGAGGCCCAAAAGCACGTACTTTCTCTTAGTATCAGGGCTATTCAACCTGTGCCAACAGAGCAAAGGGGACAGGGTTTCTACTCCAGGCTTTTCCTGGTGCCCAGGAAAGAGAACTCTTGGCACCCTATTCTGGATCTGTCAACCCTAAACACCTTCCTGGTGGTACCAAAATTCAAAATGATTACACTCCAGCAGCTCCTTCCTATGCTGTCCAAGGACTCCTGGCTAGTCACCCTAGATTTACAAGAAGCTTATCTGCACTTCCCCATAAGGGACTCTTGCAGGAAATATCTACATTTCAGGGCAGGCTCTGTGCACTATTAGATGTTCTTCGTGTTTCACTGTTGCAGTCATCACATTTGGGTGCTCTGCTTGCAGGTAACTGTCAGTCGGCCTGATTTTCAAAGTCTTGGGTCCTGCGTCGGTTGCTGTCTCATCTTCCATGACATCAGGTAGTCAGGGGTATAAAGCATGCAGCCGACGCCATTACATCAGTCTTTCTTGCCGTGCGATCCGAAGTCTTCAACAAAGCTAAGTACCTCGTTGGGGAAACTTTTTCTTGCTCTAAACCGATGTCAGCAAAAGTTAACAATTGTATTTCTTGTGGAAAGCAAATACCTCATAAAGATTTTCATTCATACTGCATTCTTTGCCTAGGCGCAGACCACGACGTCCCTCGCTGTCGGTTTTGTGCATTATTCAAACCTCGAACTATTCATCATCTGTTCATTTTCGCATCTAAATATTTTGGTACTCTGTTCAATTATCCAGAAATGGCTTTGATAAGCCACCTGACTACCGATATTCTGAAAAACGCAAAGATAGACAGAGACAGGCCGCATAGGTCCAAAGCTGCCGACGACGCTTCCGTTAAGCTAGTCGCCAGTTCACCGGTACTCAGTGAGGTGCTTTCGCAGCCCCTGATACCCGCTACTTTAGATTCGCAGGCCGCTGCTGAGACCCATTCGGAGTCCGGTATGCTGCGAGATGCTTCTTCGACTGTGGAACCTGCGGATGTCTCTACCTTCGATGGGTCCGTAGCCTCTGTGTAGGCACCAGCTTCTGAGGGTGTATTCAGGCCTACTGACTTGCATATTAAACCGACACCATCTTCTTCATCAAGGCGTAAATCTAGATCCACAACTAAAAAACCAACACCCAGACTGCATGGTCAGGCTCCTATGTGTAAAAAACAAATGACAAAGGCTGAAGACCTTATTACTCTAATCAGTGGAAGCCACCCTTCTCCCTCTAAGAGATCTAGAACTGATTTTCCTTCTGATCAGACTTCTGAAATGTCTGTCTTTTTCTGATGACCAAGAGTTGCCCTTTCCTACCTATGAGGATTCTGATGCAGAGGACTCCATTCCCCCTCTGCTTCCCCTCCAGAGGATTTCTCTTTTGGTGAAACTTTGCTTACCCTTAGGGAGCATTTCCGCTGGGAAAGCCAGGATTACCCTGACTCCAAAAAGAGGCTTAGGGAATTCTTACTACTTCCTCAACACTGGCCTTTAGCTATTCCTGCTGTACTGGACATTGTAGATGATACCTTCTTGGAATCTAGCCTGGCCCCTGACACTTTACCTCTGGCTCCCAGAAAACCTGACAGATATAGCGTACCTGACTCCCACAAGTTCCTCTCTAAGAATCCTACTGTGGATCCTGAGACCATTTCACAGGGACCCAAAGGAATTAAGGCGGCTACTGCCAAAAACCCAACCCTCTCTGATAGAGATTCCAGGGCCCTGGACAGTTGGGTTAAGACTGTTTACACTTCAGCAACTTTGACCGTTAGGGCCTTAAACTGCTAGTTTCATATGTTAAAGTATCAGCAGCATATTATTATATTGCTTAAACAGAAAATGATGTTGATTCCGAACTGTGCTGAAAATAAAGAATTACAGGATTTAATGTATTCTGCTGAACAAGTTGGAAAACATACTTTGCAATGTGGTTTTGATTCATTAGAGGCATCTTGCAGGGCTGCTGTCACTGGGTATGTACTTAGAAGGCATGCTTGGCTTAAGGAGCAAACTTTGCCAGATCATGTTAAAGCTAAATTACTGGATGCTCCCTTAAACCAAGACCCCCTGTTTGGCAACCAAGCAGTAGTAGTAATTAAAAAGATGGAGGAAAAAGCTAAATTTATGCAAACTGTTGAAAGATTTCCTACAAGTACAGCCTCCCAGATTTAGTAGGCACTGGCCTTCTAAGAATTGGTCCTTTCCTGCCTCTTCCATGCCTTCTCAGTCCAAACCCAGAACCGGCAGACCACCCAGGCTTCAGTCTCAAGGTTCTCACAGGCCTAAGCAGTGGGGGGGCTCCCACTTCCAAAGCTGGAAGTAGTAAGACACCCCCCATGGTAAACTGTCACAATGACTTAACTTTAAATCTTCCAAGCCCTGCTCAACTGACTGCTCCTTTATGGGGGAAAAATCGCCCTGCATGCAAAAAACTGGGAACTCATTACCCAAAACAAATATTTTTAAATATAGTTTCCCAAGGATACAGATTCCACTTCCACTCCTTACCAACCCCAAACGGTTGGCCAGACCTACCCCCAAATCAGTGGGCAGAGGCTCAAAAGCCAGTTCTCTCTCTTCTAAGCATCAAGGCTATTCATCCTGTCCCAGAAGAGGAATGGGGGCAAGGTTTTTACTCAAGACTTTTCCTGGTACCCAGAAAAGACAATTCTTGGCGTGCTATACTGGACCTGTCTATCCTAAACACCTTTTTGGTAATTTCAAAATGCTAACTTTTCATCAGCTGCTTCCCATGCTAGGCAAAAATGCCTGGTTGGCAACACTGGATTTAAAGGAATTCTACCTGCACATCCCAATAAGGGTATCTTGCAGAAGATACCTACGCTTCACAGTAGGCTACATGCACTAGCAGTTCCCTGCACTGCCTTTTGGCTTATCTACTGCGCCCAGGGTATTCACAAAGTGCCTAGCTCCAGTCATTGCATTTTGCAGGCAAAGAAATATTCAAATATACCCATACCTGGACGATTGTCTAATTCAGGCAGAAAGCCAGGACATACTATTAAATCATCTGGCATTTGTAAAGAAATTACTAACTACTCTGGGGTACACCATAAACGAAAAGAAATCACATCTAGTACCCAGCCAACAAATTATATTCCTCAGAGCAAGCTTGAATACAACTTCCCAGATGGCTTACCTCATGCCAAAGAAACAAGTTCATTTGACAGTCTACTTCAAACTACTGGCCACAAAGACCCAGCTATCTGCAAGGAAAATACAGCAAGGCCTCTGGGGTTCATGGCCTCTTGCATTCTACTAATTCCATATGCAAGACTGCATATGAAGAAACTACAATGGTATCTAAAAAGGCTATGGTGTCAACATTCTCAGGACCTAGAATTTGATTCCTATCATCCCTTGTCTAAAGACAGAGCTCCTTTGGTGGGCAGAGGCCTGCCACCACAACAAGGGACTGCCATTCACTCTACCCCCTGCCGCCCAAACCCTAACAGACGCATCAGACTATGCATGGGGGGCTCACTTGGCAGGGCAGTGCATTCAGGGCAAATGTAACCAGAGTCAAATGCACCTGCATATCAATCAAAAAGAAATGTTAGCTGTATAGAATTTTCTGACAGCCTGCAAGGACCACATTCTTCCAGAACAGTTAATGGTAAAGACGAGCAACACCACTGTTATGTAGTACATAAACAAGCAGGGAGGATCCCACTCATACCCTCTCTGCAGACTAGCCATGGCTCTGTGGAACACAGCCTTGATCTATCAAGTGCTTCTACAAGCTCAATTCCTGCCAGGCAAGCTAAATACACTGGCAGCCTATCTAAGCAGAAATCTCATGGACCCACATGAGTGGAAACTGGAACTAAAGATTTTCAACATGTTGAGAAACAAATGGGGGGCCCAGAGATGGGCCTTTTGCCTCCCCGCAGAACTACCAATTGGACAAATTCTGCACAAGGACTCCCCACAGACGATCTTGGAAAGTGGATGCCCTGTCCTTCACCTGGAAAAACCTAAAACAGGACAAACCAAGGACAATACTGATTGCATCAGACTGGCCATGCCAACACTGGTACCCCCTCTTGTGCAGTGCGTCACAGCTGGAACCATGGCACCTGCCTCAGACCCCTGCCCTGCTGTCCCAGCAGGAGGGCCAGATTCTGCACCCACAGCTTCAAACCCTGAACCTTGCAGCCTGGCTAATTACCTGATCTCTCAGTTACCCTCCCTCAGTAAGAAAGTGATGGATGTCATTCTGGAGGTAAGGAGGCCTAGTACTAGAAAATCCTATGCTGAAAAATGGAAGATTCTGTTCCTGGAGCCAAGCTCAGGGGATGGCCACAGTGATGCCCCGCTTACCGCATATTCTTCAGTACTTAACTGAGATGCTTCACAAGGGCCTTTCCTTTTCTTCCATCAAAATTCATGCCTCAGCCATTTCAGCACATTATAATACAGAGCCACCCCTCTTCTCTCATCCACTGCTGAAGCAATTCCTCAGAGGGCCACAAACATAAAACCACCCAGGAGAGCTCCTACTCCAGCCTGGGACCTTAACTTTGTATTGGAAAAGCTCACTCTACCTCCCTTTGAGCCAGCTGCAAATGCAGAGTTGAAATTCCTTTCTTGGAAAACAGCCTTCCTTCTAGTCATCACTTCAGCAAGAAGGGTGTCTGAATTACAGGCCCTCATGGCAGTGGAGCCATCCATCATCTTTCATGCGGACAGGGTCTCCCTCAGGACCAATTCTTCCTTTATGCCCAAGGTGGTATCCAGTGTGGCCCTTAATCAGTCCATTCATTTGCCAACCTTCTTTTCTAATCCACAGAACAAAGGGGGAACGAATATTGCACTCCTTGGATGTGCAAAGACAACTTAGATTTTACTTGGACAGGACTAAGCCTCTCAGGAAATCTGAACAGCTGCTGGTTGCATTTGCTGCAGGGGCCGAGGGGAAGGCCATTTCAAAGCAAACCATTTCTAAGTGGATAGGCCATTGCATTCATTTCTGCTGTAAAAAAAATCCACCCCAATAAATTTCACACATATCTAACAATGGTTACTCCCATATCTCCCGACCCAACCACTAAATTCTTAGGAAT
Source organism: Protopterus annectens (assembly GCF_019279795.1). Classification (NCBI taxonomy): domain Eukaryota; kingdom Metazoa; phylum Chordata; order Ceratodontiformes; family Protopteridae; genus Protopterus; species Protopterus annectens. The sequence continues at coordinate 32,583,995 of NC_056729.1, forward strand.
AACAATAGATAACAACCTTAACTTTGACACTCATATAAATAGCACAATAAAATCAGTCAACCAAAAACTGGGGTCCCTCTGTAGAATCAAACCCTTTTTTACACCAGTCGCCAGGACCGCTATAGCCAGAACTCACTTAATCCTCCACTCTACTCTATGCTTCACCTGTATACACTAATCTTTTTAAAAACAACCTCAACAAACTGGCAATCTCCTATAATAATATTGCTAGATTTGCCACTGGCTCTCCTTTTAAAACTCACCACTGTCTTAATCTAAAGCAACTAGGATGGCTAGAGTTTCTAAACCAGCTTCAATTTCACCAGCTTGCTATATAAGACCCTGTATCAACCCATCAATACTCACTATCCTCATTACCCCTTACAACAATCTTAAGAATCTACGCTCCTCAAACAAACTGCTGATCAATACTTGCAGAGCCAACAACTTGGCAGGAGAGAGACTGTTCTCTTATACTGTTCGAAAGCACTGGAATCTTCTACCCGCTGAACTCGTATCTTTGTCTTCACTAACACTTTTTAAACAGAATCTAAAAATATTTCTCAATACACATTGGTTATGCCCCTGTACTAACCCCGACTAACTTTCTGCCTTTACACTAATGAATACACTTCACTTTTATAGACTTATCCTTAAAGAACCAAATGACCATGTTATTGCAATTTAAATATATGTATATAGTGGCATCTCTTGTACATAACCCTTTACTGTTTGTGTTATGCTCACGATGAGTATTATTTTTTATTAACAGCAGCTGTTTTAGCGTGGACTGTTGCAACTTTCTATATTATATTTTGTATGTGTCGTGGAGCTTTTCTCCCCGGGCCACTACTGAAAATGGACATGTATCCAGTTAGACTAGTCCGGTCAACAAATGTAAAATAAAATAAATAAAAAATAATAAATAAATGTAAGCACCATGGAAAACCTACTCCACAGGGAATAAGACCTCATTCCACCAGGGCTGCATCTACCTCTACAGCCTTTCTCAGAGGGGTCCCTACCAGGAACATCCTAGAAGCTGCTACCTGGAGTTCTGTGCATACCTTCACCAAGCATTACCACTTGCCAATTTTTTCTAAATCCAGAGCTGGCTTTGCCACTGCAGTCTTGCAGGGCCTTATAGCTGGTCCTAATGCTAATTGCCTCCTCCCATCTTTAGCTTTGGGAATCTACCCAAATGTGATGACTGCAACAGTGAAACACAAAGAACATAGTACAGTTATGTACACTTGCCATCAATGTAGATGTCTGAGTGTATTCACTGTTGCAGTCCTGGTTACCCTCCCTCCAGCCCCCTGACTTCTCTTGACTATACCTCTATTCTTGTTTACTATGCTTAAAGCTTTTGGGTGTATTTGTTGGAGATGTAACCTTGTATGTAATTGCTTCCCATTATGGGGGCACCTGACATCTGGGGCAAGAAAAACTGATGTAATGGCGTCGGCTGCATGCTTTATACCCCTGACTTCCTGACGTCATGGAAGATGAGACAGCAACTGACGCAGGACCCAAGACTTTGATAATCAAGCCGACTGAGGGCTACCTGCAAGCAGATAATCCAAATGTGATGACTGTAACAGTGAATACACTCAAACATGTACATTTATGGTAAGTGTACACAACTGTACTTTCTCTGCACTTCCCTTTGGCTTATCTACTGTGCCCAGGGTATTCACAAAGTGCCTGGTTCCAGCCATTGCATACTGCTGGCAGAGAAATATTCAAATTTACCCATACTTGGACGATTGCCTAATTCAGGCGGATAGCCAGGAATTGCTACTTCAGCACCTGTCATTTGTAAAAAGACTTCAAACTTCCCTGGGATACACCATCAATGAAAAGAAATCACACCTGGTACCCAGCCAAAAGATTGTATTCCTGGGAGCAAGCTTGAACACAACTTCCCAGATGGCATTCCTCACTCCCGAAAAGCAGGTTTATTTGACAACTTATTTCAAACTACTGGCCACCCAAACCCAGCTATCTGCAAAAAAAAATACTGCACATCCTAGGGTTCAAAGCCTCATGTATTCTACTGATTCTGTATGCAAGACTGCATGTGAGGAAACCTCTGGTACTGAAAACATCTCTGGTGTCAACATTCTCAGGACGTGGAAAACAGTGATTCCTGTCATTCCTTGTCTAAGGGCAGAGTTCCATTTGTGGGCATAGGCATGCAACCACAACAAGGGACTTCCTTTCACTCAACCCCTCGCCGCCCAAACCCTGACAACAGATGCATCAGCCTATGCATGGGGGGCTCACATGACAGGCAAATGCATTCAAGGCAAATGGAGCCCTGGAAAAATTCACCTGCATATCAATCAAAAAGAAATGTTAGCTGTACGGAAAGCACTGACAGTCTTCAAATACCTTATTCTGCCAGGACAACAACTGATAAAGACAGACAACACCACAGTTATGTGGTACATAAACAAGCAGGGGGGAACTCACTCCTACCCTCTCTGCAGGTAAGCCATGGCTCTGTGGAACACAGCCTTAAGCAGCCAAGTGCACCTGCAAGCTCAATTCCTGCCAGGCAAACAAAATTCACTGCCAGACGACTTAAGCAGAAATCTAATGGACCCACACGAGTGGAAACTGGATCCCAACTCATTCAAACTTCTAATACACAGGTGGGGGACACCAGAGGTGGACCTCTTTACATCTCCCCAAAACCATCAACTAAACAAATTTTGCACCAGAATTCCCCACAGCCAAGCTTGGAAAGTGGATGCCCTATTATTCACATGGGAAAATCAATCAATCTTTGCCTTTCCCTCTCCTTCCAAAAGTACTCCTCAAGATCAAACAGGACAGGCCAAGGACAATCCTTATTGCACCAGACCCCCAAGGAGAGCTCCCACTCCTGCCTGGGACCTTAACCTTGTACTAGAGAAGCTCACGCTTCCCCCTTTTGAGCCTGCTGCTACAGCAGAGTTAAAATTCCTCTCTTGGAAAACGGCCTTACTGCTAGCCATCACTTCAGCAAGAAGAGTGTCTTGAGTTACAGGCCCTTATGGCTGTGGAACTCTTCATTATCTTCCATGTGGACAGGGTTTCCCTCAGGACTAACCAATCTTTTATGCCCAAGGTGGTATCCAGTGTGGCTTTAAGTCAATCCATCCATTTGCCAACCTTTTTTCCTAATCCTCAGAATAAAGGGGAAAGAATCCTGCACTCCTTGGACTTGCACAGCTCAGGGTCCATCTTCCCAGGACTATACCTTTCAGAAAATCTGACTAGCTGCTAGTCAGCTTTGCTACAGGGGCAGAGGGCAAGGCCATTTCGAAACAAACCATTTCTAAATGGATAGCACACTGCATCCTTTTCTGCTACAAACACCGTGGAAACCCTACCCCACAGGGGATCAGGCCTCATTCCACCAGGGCTACCTCCACCTCTACAGCTTTTCTCAGGGGAGTCCCTTCCAGGGACATCCTGGAAACTGCAACTTGGAGTTCTGTACACACCTTCACCAAGCATTACCACTTAGCAACTTTTCTAAATCTAGAGCTGGATTTGCCCCAGCAATCTTACAAGGCCTGCTAGCCAGCCCTACTACTTCTTGACTGTCTCCACCCTTCCTCAGCTTTGGGAATCAAGCGAAGCATGACTGCAACAGTGAAACATGAAGAACATGTAGATGTTCGAGTGTATTCACTGTTGCAGTCCTGGTTACCCTCCCTCCACCCCCCTGTCTTTTTATACTTTCTACCTATCCTCTTTTTTGGCCATATCTTATGGAAATGGTATTTACTTTTTACTGGAGGTGTTCCTCACCATTTGATTGCTTCCTATTTTTGAGGCTTCTGAAATCTGGGGCAAGAAAAACTGATTTAATAGTGTCTACTGCGTGTTTTATTATACCCCTGACAACCTGACGTCATGGATGAGGTGACAGCATCCGATGTGGAAATCCCAAGACTCTGGTATTTGGGCCGACTGAGGGCTACCTGCAGGCAGATAGCTCAAGTGTGATGACTGCAACAGTGAATACACTTGAACATCTACATTTATGGTAAATATACACAACTGTACTTTTCTACTCCAGATTGTTCCTGGTGCCCAGAAAAGAGTGCTCTTGCCACCCTATCCTGGATCTATCAATTCTCAACACCTTTCTGGTGGTCCCAAAATTCAAAATGCTTACACTGCAACAGCTTCTTCCTATGCTAACCAAGGATGCCTGGTTAGTCACCCTAGACTTAAAAGAAGCTTATATGCACATCCCCATAAGGGAATCTTGCAGAAAATATCTGAGTTTCAGTGCCGGCTCTATGCACTATCAGTTCTCTGCACTTCCCTTTGGCTTATCTACTGTGTCCAGAGTATTCACATGCTGACAGGGTTTCCCTCAGGACTAACCCATCCTTTATGCCCAAGGTGGTGTCCAGTGTGGCTTTAAACCAATCCATCCATTTACCAAACTTTTTCCATAATCCTCAGAGTAAATGGGAAAGGATCCTGCACTCCTTTGACGTGCACAGACAGCTCAGGTTGTACCTTGACAGGACTAAGCCTTTCAGAAAATTTGACCAGCTGCTAGTCAGCTTTGCTACAGGAACAGAGGGCAAGACCATGTTGAAGCAAACCATTTCCAAATGGATACCACACTGCATCCATTTCTGCTACAAGCACCATGGAAAACCTACCCCTCAGGGGATCAGAACTCATTCCACTAGAGCTACTTCAACCTCTACAGCATTTCTCTGGGGAGTCCCAACCAAGGACATCCTGGAAACTGCATCCTGGAGTTCTTTACACACTTTCACCAAGCATTACCACTTACCTGTTTTTTTTTTTTAAATCCAGAGCTGGATTTGCAACAGCAGTCTTACAAGGCCTGCTAGCCAGCCCTAACACTTCTTGACTGCCTCCACCCTTCCTTAGCTTTGGGAATCAACCCAAGTGTTATGACTGCAACAGTGAAACACGAACAACATAGTACAGGTCAGATAAGGGGAGCAAATTGGTGGTAATGAATTCTTTGGATTATTATAAAATGTGCATGCAACATTTAAATGATGAAATAGAATATAGTAAAGTGAACGAAAATGTTTTAATTCAAGCACAGCATGATTTTCAGATGTTACTAAAGAAGGGGGTTAGATTACATTATTTTACAGTTAATGATGTGACAAATAAATTTACAACTAGAGAGAAAACTGTAGCTAAATTTTTCTGTGTTCCCAAAATTCATAAAAACTTGTCACAACCCCCGAGACGCCCTATAGTTTCAGCAATAGGTTATTTTACACATAATCTAAGTTGTTTTTTACATGAAATTTTACTAAAAGAAGCACTGAAGCTGCCATCTTATATAAAAGATTCATTTGATTTTTTGAAAAAAATAGAAGGAATTGTTTGAACGAAGGACATGTATTTTACAACAGCAGATGTAGTCTATATACAAATATACATCATTATGGTTTAGAAGCAATACGACATTTTCTAGGTGATAATCCTAGAACTCACTACTTCAAAGAATTATTACATTTCTGTCTAACGAACAACATTTTTGAATTTGAAGGAAGCCTATATAAACAGAATAAAGGTACAGCAATGGGGGCAGCTTTTGCCCCAGCATATACAAATTTGTTCATGGGGCTAGTAGAGAATGTACATATATATAGAAGTATATTTTATAGAAATCATGTTATTAAATATTTTAGATTCATAGATGATTTAATATTTGTATGTCAAGGGGGAAGCGACAAAGTATCGGAATTTGTACAATATCTTAATAAAAATAAATATGAAATTCAATTTGATGGAGCACAGGTAGGATTAGAGGTAAACTTTTTGGACATTACCCTAAAAGGAAAAATAAAAAAGAAGATTAAAACCAGTTTACACAGAAAATGTAATCAAGCTAACTGGATGTTGCATGGTAGTAGCTGTCCTCCAAATCATACTTTAACGTCCATTCCTTATGGAGAATTATTAAGGATAAAGAGACTGCAGTGATGAAAATGAATCACGGAATGAAGCTGAAAAAGCTGTAGCTCTGTTTGTGAGCAGAGGCTACAAACAAGATAAAGTGTTAAGACAGTTATGCCAAAATTTATGGTAATGTGGAGGTGAGGACTCAAAACTCACATAACAAAAATATAAGGAATTATAAAAATATAAATGAAACATCAACAAATAATTTTTTGTTTCCAAATATACCCTTTTTTCAGACTGGTTTAATGAGTTAATAAGGGGGTATTGGAAACAGGTGAAAAAAGAGGTCCCATCACTTTCACAAATAGAACTAAGGTTTTCATTTCAAAGGGGACGGAATCTAAAAGACTTCTTGGTCTATAGTAAATATTTTAAACCAAAGAAAGCGTTACCAAGAGTCTAATGAAATTTGGAACCTTTCCTTGTGGAAAGTGTTCTATTTGCCAACATATAACAACAACTTTTGAAAAAATAAAAGGAAAAAAGTTTGAGATTCAAGGGACCTTTACCTGCACAAGCAGAGGAATTATTTATGCCATAGGATGTTCGTGCAATAAATACTATATAGGTGAAACTAAAAGAAGCCTAAGTGAAAGAATAAAAGAACATGTTAGAGATATCAAGAAAAAGAAAGTTATAAGTCCCATAGCAGAACATTTTAATAAAGTACATCTAGGTGATATTAAGAATTTAAAAGTAACAGTTTTAGAGCAGGTTTTACAATATTTTGGAAGTGTAGAAATGTTAAAACATTCACTTAGAAAAAAGGAATCTATTTTTATTATTAAATATAACACCTTACAACCGAATGGTTTGAATAAAGAATTTAATTGGCAAAGCTTTATTTAATGATGTTTTAGCTTTAAGAAAAGTTTGATTTTTAGTCAGTTGAATGTAATTAATTAATTGAAGGTAATTAATTAGTGATAATGTATAAAAGAAAGTTTTAGAAGAAAAGAATTTTCCTCTGTAAAGGCTGGTTGTGATCGAGGTGCTAAGAGATTTCTATTTTGGAATAAAATACGTCTGGTGAACAGAAGTTTTGTGGTTTTAAGGAACTGTTTTGGTGGTTTTACAGCATAGTACAGGTTGTATACACTTATCATAAATGTAGATGTTCGTGTGTATTCACTGTTGCAGTCCTGGTTTCTCTATCATTTCTACCTATTCTCTTTATGGCCATCTTTTATGCCAGAGGTATTTACTTTTTACTGGCGGTGTTCCACACCATGTAATAACTTTCTGTTTTGGGGGCTCCTGACATCTGGGGCAAGAAAAACTGATGTAATGACATCTGCTGCATGTTTTATATCCCTGACGACGTGACGTCATGGAAGAGGCAACAGCATCCGACGCAGAAATCCCAAGACTCTGGTATTCGGGCCGACTGAGGGCTACCTGCAGGTAGATAACCCAAGTGTGATGACTACAACAGTGAATACACTCGAACATCTACATTTATGCTAAGTGTACACAACTGTACTATACTATTTGTGCAGTAGCTACTTGGTCAAGGCCTCATACCTTCATCACTGATTACAAAGTAGATATGTCCTCCAGTGACAGGGCTTCCTTTGGTTCCACTGTCTTGAAGAACATTCTCCTGTGACCCACCCGAGAAAGATGGTGCTTGGGACGCTACCCATCAGAAAGAATGTACATCGAGATAGAACAACTTCACATAAAGAAGTTATGTACTCACCATAACGTTCCTTGTGAGTTGTTCATCTCACCTTCATTCTCATGTCCCATGCTCTATTCCCCCATGCAGGCTTCTTGAGGACCGAGAATTTGTCGTGTTACTGTTTCTTATCCAGTTTCCAATATTAGCATATTACTAGTAGTATGTACCCTTTGACAGCAAACAAGATCGGAGGGAAACACAAGGTGCATCAGAGGATAGGGAGTGGGCCTCGAGCTTTTGCAGTTGGCCGAGTTGGAGACGAGGATCGGCTCTGAGTCCATCAGTAAAAATGAAGGTGAGTTGAACAGCTCACATGGGACTTTATGGCGAGTACATAACTTCTTTTTTTCTTAGTTAGATGCCACACTTCAACAGATCCCATGATTCACATGGCATTAGTGCTTTATTTTTAACGTTTGTCACTGTATTTCCAGCTTGGCAATTGTTTTTTTTTCATCTTACTTAGGTTTTCAGTTTTGTGTGTGTGTATGTATATATATATATATATATATATATATATATATATATATAGATATATATATATATAGATATAGATATAGATATATATATATATGTGTGTGTATATATATATGTATATATCGAGGCAACCCACACCCCACCCAACTATATATTCTAACTCCAGGGTCACACTACTGTAGGGAAAAGGACATAAACCTTTAAGTTGCCTTTTTCTAATTGTCGGGCAAATTCACTGTCGGGGTATTGGGCTGCCTGAAATTTCTGTCAGGCAAATGAAGCTGATCCATATATACAGATATATAGATATATATATATATATATATATATATATATATATATATATATATACACACACACACACACACACACACACATTATTATTTATTTTTGATACACAAACCTGAAGTATTTGATATGAAAGCGATCTTTGTTAAAAGTGGTGTATTTATTAATATTTATTCTGTTCCATGTCTGTTGGTAGATCTTTTTGTTAGTCATTGTTAGTTTCTTAAAGTTTTCATTAGTTGGTTAGCCTATACAAAGTGTTAATAATTTGTCTCTAGCTTTCTAGATTTCAGTTTTAGTTAGTACAGTTTCTGAGGTGTTGGGGGAAGGGGGTCTTGGCTAAAGGAATGATTTTAATGTTTTTATTGCTCTTAAGGAATGATTTTAATGCATTTATTGCTCTTAACAGAACCACCCTCTGTGACTACATGTTCTTCGTGTTTCAGTGTTGGTCATTACATTTGGGTAATCTGCTGGCAGGTTGCCCTCAGTCGGCCTGATTAACAAAGTCTTGGGTCCTGCGTCGGTTGCTGTCCCTTCTAGCATGACATCAGGTCGTCAGGGGTATAAAACATGCAGCCAATGCCATTACATCAGTCTTTCTTGCTGCGCTTGGGGAAACTTTTTCTTGCTCCTTACCGATGTCAGTAAAAGTTAATAATGGCATTACTTGTGGGAAGAAAATACTTCATAAGGATTTTCATTTGTACTATATTCCTTGCCTAGGCCCAGACCACAACGTGCCTCGCTGTCGATTTTGTGCTAAATTTAATCAACGCACATTTAAACGTCTGTATATTTTTGCTTCTAAATATTTTGGCTCAAGATTTAACTATCCAGAAATGTCTGTTAGCAATCCGACAACCGGAATACCTAAAAAACGCAAAGAAAAAGAGACAGACCTTCGAGGTCCAAAGCCGACGACAACGCTTCTCCTAAGCCAGTCGCCGGTTCACCGGTACTCAGTGAGGTGCTTTCGCAGCCCCTGATAACCCGCTACTTCTGATTCGCAGTCCTCTACTGAGACCCATTTGGAGTCCAGTATGCCACGAGATGTTTCAATTATGGAACCCGCGGATGTCTGTACCTTAGATGGGTCCGGAGCCGCTGTTTAGGCACTGGCTTCTGAGGGTATTTTCAGGCCCACAGATTTGCATATTAGACTGACGCCATCTTCAAAACTAAGGCCAAAATCTAAATCTATCTGTAAAAAAATGACGCCTGGGCCACATGTGCAGGCCTCTATGCCTAAAAAACAAATGATCAAAATGGCTGAAGATTTAATTACTCTGATCAGGGGTAGCCAACCCCCTCCTCTTAAGAGGCCTAGGCAAGAAATTGATTATGAATCTTCTGAACAGGTTTCTATTTCTTCTGACTCGTCTAATGAACAGGATTTGTCTATTCCTACTTATGAGGACACTGATGCAGAGGATTCTATTCCTTCTGCCTCTCCCCCTGAGGATTTTTCTTTTGGGGAAACTTTACATGCCTTAAGGGAACATTTCCACTGGGAAAGTCAGGGTTTCTCTGAATCTAAAGAGAGACTTAGAGATTTTCTTCTACTTCCTCAGCATAGGCCTTTGGCTATACCTCCTGTTCTACCGCTGGCTCATTGTAAGCCAGACAGAGATACTACAGGGTTCCTGACTCCCACAAATTCCTTTTCAAAAACCCTATTGCTGATCCTGAAACCATTTCTCAGGGTCCCAAGGGCATTAAGGCCTCTACTGCCAAAAAGCCTACCCCTTCTGATAGAGATTCCAGGGCGCTAGGTAGATGGGGTAAGAAGGTTTACCCGTATGCAACCTTGGCAATCAGGGCTTTAAACTGTCAATTTCATATGCTTAAATATCAACAGCATATAATGGGACTACTTAAACAGAAAATTGTGTTAATCTCTGATTGTGTGGAATGCAAAGAATTGCAGGATTTATTGCATTCAGCTGAACAGGTTGGAAAACATACTTTGCAATGTGGTTTTGATTCCTTGGAGGCCTCTTGCAGGGCTGCTGTAACTGGATCTGTGCTAAGAAGGCATGCTTGGCTCCAAGAGCAAACTCTGCCTGACCATGTTAAAGCAAAATTGCTGGATGCTCCTTTACAACAGGACCATCTCTTTGGTAATAAGGCTGAAGAAGTGTTAAAAAAGATGGAAGATAAAGCAAAATCTATGCAAACTGTGAAAGATTTCTTACAAATGCAACCTCCAAGATTTACTAGGCACTGGCCTACTAAGAACTGGTCCTTTCCAGTCCCCTCGAGAGCCGCTCAAGTCAAATTAAGACATTCCAAAGGCTCCAGGTTTCAGTCACAAGGAACTTTTAGAACAAAACAATGGGGTGCCTCCACCTCCAAATCTGGAAGCAACAAGGCACCTCCTTATGGTAAACAGTCTCAATGACTTCCCTCTACAGTCACCAAGCACTTACCTCCTAGTCGCCCCTTTGGGGGAAAACTAGCACTTCATGCACAAAACTGGCAACTTATTATCCAGGACAAATGGGTTTTAAATATAGTATCCCAGGGATACAGATTTCACTTCCACACGTTGCCGATCCCAAACGGATGGCCAGATCTGTCCCCAAATCAGTGGGCAGAGGCCCAAAAACAAGTTCTGTCCCTCATGAATATGGGGGCTATTCAACCAGTACCAGAAGAGGAAAAGGGACAAGGTTTCTATTCCTGATTTTTCTTGGTACCCAGAAAATGCAAATCATGGCGTCCAATTCTGGACTTATCCACTCTAAGCACATTTCTGGACATTCCAAAATTCAAGATGCGGACATTCCAAAATTCAAGATGCTGACTCTTCAACAGTTACTACCTATGCTAGGCAAAGATGCCTGGTTGGTAACCCTAGACTTAAAACAGGCTTACCTGCATATCCCAGTCAGGGAATCTTGCAGAAGATACCTCCGCTTCAAAGCAGGCTACTTGCATTACCAGTTCTCTGCACTGCCCTTTGGCTTATCTACTGCGCCCAGCGTCTTTACAAAGTGCCTGGCACCAGTAATTGCATTTTGCAGGAAAAGAAATATTCAAATATATCCATACCTGGATGATTGTCTAATTCAGGCAGAAAACAAGGACATTCTTCTGAAGCATCTGGCATTTGTAAAAAGGGTTCTAACTTGTCTAGGGTACACCATAAACGAAAAGAAATCACAACTGGTACCCTCTCAAAAAATTACATTCTTGGGTGCAAGCTTGAATAAAACTGCCCAGATGACTTGCCTTATGCCAGAAAAGCAAATTTAATTGATGACTTACTTCAAACAGGTGGCCACAAAAACCCAGCTATCTGCAAGACAAATTCTGCAGGCCTTGGGGTTCATGGCCTCTTGCATTCTTCTAATTCCATATGCAAGACTGCATATGAGGAACCTTCAGTGGTTCTTAAAAAGTTTATGGAGTCAACATTGTCACAGCCTGGAAACACTGTTTCCTGTTATACCTTGCCTGCAACTAGAATTCCTATGGTGGGCAGAGGCCTGTCACCAAAACAAGGGACTGCCATTCAGTTCACCCCCTGCCGCCCAAACCATAACAACAGATGCATCAGACTATGCTTGGGGGGCTCATCTGGCAAGGAAGTGCATTCAGAGCAAATGGAGGCCAAATTAAATGCACCTACATATCAATCAGAAAGAGAGGTTAGCTGTACAGAATGCTCTGACAGCCTTCAAGGACTACCCTCATCCAGGACAGCTAATGATACAACACCACAGTTATGTGGTACATAAGCAGGGGGGTACACATTCCTACCCCCTTTGCAGACTAGTCATGGCATTGTGGAACACGGCCTTGACCTATCAGATACAACTGCAAGCTCAATTCCTGCCAGGAAAGCTAAATACTCTGGCAGACGAACTAAGCAGAAACCTTATGGACCCACACGAATGGAATTTTTAACCACAGGTTTTCAACATGTTGACACGCAAATGGGGGAACCCAGACAGATCTTTTTGCCTCACCCCAGAACTATCAGTTGGACAAATTCTGCACAAGAATTCATCGCAAAAAAGCTTGGAAAGTGGATGCTCTATCATTCAGCTGGAAAAACCTATCAGTCTATGCTTTTCCCCCTCTGACTCTGCTCTCCAAAGTTCTACTCAAAGTCAAACAGGACAAACCAAAAATGATTGTCAGTGCTCCAGACTTGCCTCGCCAACACTGCTACCCCCTCCTGCGCAATGTGTCACACCTTCCTCCGTGGCACCTGCCTCAGACACCTTACCTACCGTCTCAGCAGGACTACCAAATTCTGCATACTCAGCTCCAAACTTTGAATCTTGCAGCGTGGGTTATCAACTAACACCCTTGGCATCCCTCAGCAAATCAGTGATGGATGTCATTTTTGGAGGCTAGAAGGCCTAGTACTAGAAAATCTTATGCTGACAAATGGAAAAGTCTGTGCCTGGAACCAATCAATGCCCAATATTCCTCAGATTCTGCAGTACTTAACTGAGATGCTTCACAAGGGCCTATCTTTTTCTCCCATAAAAATCCATGCCTCTGCCATTTCAGCTCATTACAACACAGAAACTCCCCTCTTCTCTCATCCCCTGCTAAAGCCATATCTCAGAGGGGTCAATAATTTAAGACCTCCCAGGAGATCACCAACTCCTGCATGGGACCTCAATTTTGTTTTGGAAAAAGTCACTCTCCCTCCTTTTGAGCCAGCTGCTACTGCAGACCTAAAATTTCTCTCCTGGAAAACAGCTTTCCTTTTACTAGTCACTTCAGCTACAAGGATTTCAGAATTACAGGCTCTTATGGCAGTGGAGCCTTTCATTATTCTCATCTTTCATGCCTAAGGTGGTATCCAGTGTGGCTCTTAATCAGACAATTCATCTGCCAACTTTCCTCCCCAATCCCCAGAACAAGGGTGAGCGGATTCTGCATTCATTGGATGTACACAGACAACTTAGATTCTACTCAAACAGGACGAAATCTCTAAGAAAATCTGAACTGTTGATGGCATTTGCTGCAGGGTCAGAAGGAAAAGCTATTTCAAAGCAGACTGTTTCAAAATGGATAAGCCATTGCATCTGTTTCTGCTATATGCACCATGGTAAACTTATCCCCAAGGCGATCAGGTCTCATTCCACCAGGGCTGCTTCTACTTCTGCAGCCTTTCTCAGAGGGGTTCCTACCAGAGACATTCTAGAAGCTGCTACCTGGAGCTCAGTTCATACATTCACCAAACATTACCATTTACCTCTCTTCTCTATATCCAGAGCTGGCTTTGCCACTGCTGTCCTGCAGGGCCTTATAGCTGCTCCTAATGCTGTATAAATCCATCCTCCCAACCATAGCTTTGGGATTCTACCCAAATGTAATGACTACAACTGAAGAACATAGTACAGTTGTGGACACTTACCATAAATGTAGATGTTCGAGTATATTCACTGTTGCAGTCCTGGTTACCCACCCTCCAGCCCCGTTTTTCTCTTAATATACCTCTCCTTTCTTTTACTATGCTTAAAAGCTTTTTTGGGTGTATTTGCTTTTGTTTGGAAGTATATTTTTGTGTTTTTAATTTTATACTTATTTACACACACACACACACACATATATATATATATATATATATATATATATATATATATATATATATATATATATATATTGCTCCCCATTTGGGGGGCACCTGACATCTGGGGCAAGAAAAACTGATGTAATGGCGTCGGCTACAAGTTTTATACCCCGGACGACCTGACGTCATGAAAGAAGGGACAGCAACCAACACAGGACCCAAGACTTTGTTAATCAGGCCGACTGAGGGCAACCTGCCAGCAGATTACCCACATGTAATGACTGCAACAGTGAATACACTAACATCTACATTTATGGTAAGTGTACACAACTGTACTTTCCTTGCTGCAAACAACCTGATTGTGTGTAAGGAATGTTTTTGATACTTTTCATTATACTCAACTAGGATTGCTTGTTTCTGTTTCAGTGAAGGATATTCCATTTTTTAACTCAACTGTGGACTACCTACTATTTTCTATTTAATTATTTTGTAGCACATATTTTATAGTTGTGTTTTGCAGTTAGATTTTTATTAAGTGAACTAAGTGCATAACATAACTTAGGAAGTGAACATCACACCCTCCACACTGCAAAGCTTCTTCTTGGTTTATTTTGCGCTTTGAATTATTACTGTACCTATCAATTTATTCAGTGCAGTGTTCAGAATAGTACCCCTGCAGAAATAGCATTCAGTTTGCTATTTACAGGGTGAGTAGTGGAATTTGTTCATTTTTTACTGATTGTGCACCATTATTTGGTATTGCTTGACTATTTTTTGGCTCCTGATTTGGTAGACTGCTGTATGGCCTTCTCCCCACTGTCTCCCCCTTATACACCTAAAAAAATAAAAGTAAATAAGGAAGTATGCCTCAATTTATGGCTTGTGACTCTGAAGTAGCCTTATGCAGGCTATTGGGCCACTTGCCTTCTTTAACCTTCAGGTCTGCTGGTGTGATATTACCACAGCTGTGGCATGACTCAAGGGTCAGACACATCCTCTGGGGCCTGTTTCAAGTACAGAAGAACCAAACTCCTTAGGTGCAGGGGAAGTCAGGAGTACAGAATCTGTTGCCACTGTTGGTACCCCCCCCCAAAAATTGATTCTTCCACTAGTGTAGTGCATGGAAAAAGAGACTAGACTTACCACATTACAAGGCAACAGTCTCGGTCTGTGTTTTCACCTGAGCTAGTTAATGACTATGGCTAGACCCATTATTCACGCCATTGACTACAGGATGAAAAACCAAAAGGTGGATACGCTCCAAAAACCAACAGACCACTCTGTAGATGAAAAATAAACACTAGAAACGATAAGAATCCAATTCCGAATATTTAATTTAAGCACAACACACAGGCTTTTCGTCAGTAACACTACCAACATCTTCAGAAACGGAAACAGCGTCACATAGTTAACTTCATTATATACTAAAAATAAAGATGTCACATATTCTCTAATAAATTGAATTAAAATAAGTTAAAAGTACGTGCGACCAAGACTTGAGTTACTCTTTCGCAGTTTGATTTTAACATGTGTTGTTATGATTGGTTGGTGTTTTAAGCCGATGCGGCTCTAGTTTTTTATTTTTATGACTGTGTTAAAATGTCTATTTCGATCATTTATTGGAAATCTGTGTATTATAAGCCTTTATTTTTGTATTACTGGGGGGTTTCACAGTTCCACAGTTTCAAGTTGTAGCCCTCTATTTTAAAGGCGTGTACTAGTTTTCATTCATTAAGTATGTTCTATGAGGGTTTCTATGCGGTCTCGCAGACCTTAGAGAACATGTGACATCTTTGTTTTTAGTATATAATGAAGTTCTAACTGTGTGTCGCTGTTTCCATTTCTGAAGAAGTTGGTAGTGCTAATGACGAAAGGCCTGTGTGTTGTGCTTAAATATTCAAAATTGGATTCTTATCGTTTCTAGTGTTTATTTTTCATCTACAGAGTGGTCCATTGGTTTTTGGAGCGTATCCACCTTTTGTGTTTTCTACAGTTATTATTCAGTTAAGTTGATTGACTACAGGATGCAAACCCAGGTTGAGTAACACCAGCGCTCCAACCTCTGTTCAACCATCCCAATTCCTGATTTTGAAGGGGATCCGGCTTCTGTGGTTTCAGAAGTGTCAAGAGTCTAACAGTCAGTTTCTTCTGAGGGCAAACAGGTTCAGAAATCCACAGATATTTTTCCACAAATACTGGCTAGATTTAGGGATTTATTCTTTTGGGAGAAATCAGCTGCCCCAGAGATGGACAGGGGTATATGATCTTTTAGAGGATGAAGTCCTGGACATGGCAACCTTCCCTCTGTTGATTCCAGAGTTGGATAAATTTTTTAAGAAAGCTTGCAGTTAACCTCTGTTGAATGAGCATTTGCCTAAAAATGTGCCAGACCTGGCCTCCAAGCCCCCTTGTTTGCAGACCATGCTTATGTGTCCACAGCAACCTTTGCCATTAAAAAGAATAGTCCTACGAGATAAACTAGGCAAGTGGCTAAAATCTCAGGGAAAGAAGCTGGTTCAGTTCAGCAGAATAGCTTTTAAAGTGTTAACCAGTGTTTTATGTGGATGTTTTTTGTTGAGGTGCAAGTGTTGTTTAGATGAGTTTGCTGCACTGTTACCTTCTGCACAGGCTGTGTGAAAAAGATTATTTACAGTGTTTCTCAATTGTCTAAACATGCTTTAAAGAGTCCTTTTTATGGGAGCTGTTACTGTTTTGTGGAATGCAGCAACGTTGTGTGGTAAGGAGGTGTGCTTAGTTGCACAGCCAGTACTTTTCTGATGAGTGAAAGAATGTAATTATGAATGCCCTGCTTGATTTTGTGTTTGGTACTACAGCTAGTCAAATCCTAAAACATTCAGATGACAGAGGTAAACTGAAGTATGTGGTGTCTAAAATGTTCTATATCCCCTAGCTTCCCTAGAATAAGTAGGATAATTTTCCCAGCAAACAGAAGTCCCAGCCAGACAAAAATTAAGGAGCCAAAATGAGATGGCAGAATGTGAATTTTGCCAATCCTAACAAGAGCCCCCCCCCAAAAAAAAAGCCTTCCAATTTATGACTTTGTGGAGGCTCGGCACCTTTTGTACCCAGCTTCTCCTCTGATGCTCCATCTCAGGGGTTAGCTCTTAAGGTGGCCTGGCCGCCAGTGGTTTCCAACAAATGGGTGCACAGCATCATTGGTAGAGATTACAGGTGACCGTGGAAGGAACATCTGGCCCCATTTGGGAGTGTTCCCCCATCACCCTACCCAGACCATTCTCATCATTCACTCCTATTCTCCAGCACATGCTGGACTTTGGGGGACATAGTTCCTCATTCAGAGAGAATGAAAGGATGTTCTTCGTTCCACATTGCTGCAGTCCTTACTATTGGGTAGTCCGCTGTCCAGTCGGTGACGCCAGTACGCCAGGGTACTATCTTTTTGCCGCATGGTCCGATGCAGAAGCAGTTTGTTTCAGACCGAATCAGAGTTAACATTTTGGTTTTTCTTGCCTCAGTATTTAACCGGATGTCAGAAAAAGTGAATAACTGTATTTCTTGTGGGAAACAGATACCTCATAGGGATTACCATACCTTGTGTATACCTTGTTTCTTGTGCTAGGTTTAACAAACGCACTATTAAGGGTTAGTGTTTGGTTGATGAACCTCAGTGGAGCCAGAGGTTTTGCCAGGAGTTTCTTTGGAGTCTCAGGCAGAGACTTTACTGTTACAGGATGTGCCTTCTCAGGAGGTAGGCCAGGCTGAGGGGCTTCTCAGGTAACTGTTCTTCCCTCTCTTCCCAAGGTAGTTAGAGCCTCTCCTTCTGTTGCCAAAACTTCTTTGAGAGGTAGGCCAAGTTCAGCTTCAGTGGGGCTTCTCCTAGCATTTCAGGTTCTGTGCCTAAGAAACATATGCTTAAAATGGCAGAAGATTTGATTACTATGATTAGAGGTTCTATGCCCCTCCTGATAAGAGGCCTAGGAGTTTGATAGTTTTGAACAGTGTTCAGAGGCTTCTGAGTCTTATCCTCCTTATTCTGATTCTGATGTGGATGATTCCACTCCTACAGCTTCTCCTCCTGAGGATTTCTCATTTTCAGAGACTCTGCATTCCATGAGGGAGCACTTTAAATGGGAAGGCCAGGATTACTCTGATTCCAGGAAAAGGCTTAGGGAATTCTTGTTTAGCTATACCTCCTGTGTTGAATGTGGTGGAAGATGTTTTGCAGAGGCTTCCCTGAACCCTGATTCTTTGCCTCCTGCTCCTGTTAAACCTGATAGGTACTATAGGGTGCCTGAAGCTCATAAGTATCTTTTAAGAGTC
This sequence comes from Protopterus annectens, assembly GCF_019279795.1. Taxonomy (NCBI): domain Eukaryota; kingdom Metazoa; phylum Chordata; order Ceratodontiformes; family Protopteridae; genus Protopterus; species Protopterus annectens. Next base: position 32,602,261 of record NC_056729.1, read on the forward strand.
CTAGGGCAGACCGAAACTGTTTCTCAGGGACCTAAAGGTGTTAAGGCCTCTGTGGTTAAAAACCCTGTTCCCACTGATAAGGAGGCAAGGGCTTTGGATAGATGGGGAAAGAAAGTGTATACTTCTTCCACTTTAGCCATGAGGTTTCACATGCTTAAATATCAAAATTATCTCCTTTCACAACTGAAATCTAAGGTGGATGCTTTGGCGGAAGGTATTGAGTGTAAAGAGTTGCTGGATTTAGTTCATGTGTCTGAGCAAGTGGGTAAGCATTCTTTGCAATGTGGTTTTGATGCTGTACAGGCCTCGTCGAGGGTGGCTGCCACTAGTTCTGTTATGCCTGGTTGAGGGATCAGAATTTAGCTGAGCATGTTAAGACAAGGATTTTGGATGCTCCTTTACAGTCTGATGTGTTGTTGTGGAAGCAGTTTTAAAGAAAATGGAGGACAAAGCTAAGTCTATGCAAACTGTTAAAGATTTTTGCAGGTGCAGCCAGTTTAGTAGAAATTGGCCTACTAAGGGATGGACATATCCTGCTTATGATTCCCAGTCTAGGGGTAGGTCTAGGCGGTAGGGGCAGAGCTCAAGGTTCTTTTAGGCCTAGAACAGGAGTTCACCTGCTCAGACTTCTGGTGAGGGCAGGGGTCAGTCCTTAAACAGACCCAATGACCTGCCTTTTCAGCTGCCAGTAGATACTCGTCTGGCAGCTCCTTTGGGAGGAAGACTGTCTCTTTTCAAAGGAAATTGGGATTTAATTACTCAAGACAGATGGGTGTTGGATATCATTCTTACAGGTTTTATTTCCATACATTGCCTCCACAAAGGAAAGAGGCTCACAAGCAAATTCAGCTTTTACCTCTGCTGGGCAAAGATCACTGGATGGTAACTTTAGATCTCAAGGAAGCTTACCTTCATGTGCCTATAAGACTAAGTTGCAGGACTGGAAATTCTCATTATCAGTTCTCTGCATTGCCACTGCCTGATTCTGGCTCAAGAAAAGGAAGACCTTCTACAGCATCTGGAATATGTTATAGCAGTGCTAAGATGCCTAGGGTATTCTAAATAAAGTCCAGTCTAGTACCCTCTCAAGACATGTGCTTTCTGGGTGTGAGACTGAATACAGCAGCCCAGATGGCCTTTGGACAAACAAAAGAGTCTATCCCTTTACTTCCATCAACTATCTCTTCAGTCCGTGCTGACTGCAAGGACAGTCCTTCAAGCATTAGGGTTCATGGCATCTTGTATTCTGGTGCTTCCCAATGCCAAACTGCATATGAGGAAGCTACAATGGTATCTCAAAAATGTATGGACACAGCACTGCCAGGATTTGGACACTGTCATTCAAATAATACCTTGCCTTCAAAAAGAACTTTTGTGGTGGGCTCAGGAATGTCACCTAAACAAGGGACTCTCTGTGACCGATTTTAACGACAGATGCCTCGGACATTGCTTGGGGAGCTCATCTAAATGGAAAGTGGATACAAGACAAGTGGCCTGCCAGACTACAGCATCTACATATCAACATGAAGGAGATGTTAGCAGTCCAGTTTGCATTAATGGCTTTCAAGGAGTTACTTCTTCCAGGGCAGGTGTTGATTCTAACAGACAACACAACTGTCATGTGGTACATCAACAAGCAAGGGGGAACACATTCTTATCCTCTATGCAGGCAAGCAATGATTTTATGGGAGTCTTCAGGCAAGGTTTCTGCCGAGCACAGAACTCCTTAGCAGATGTGTTAAGCAGACAAATCATGGATCCCGTGGAAACTGGATCTTCATGTATTTCAGAAATTGACAGTGTCATGGGGAACTCCAGACATAGATCTGTTCGCTTCTCCACTAAACCACCAGCTGCCAAAGTTTTGCACAAAGGGGTTTCATCACACAGCTTGGAAAGTGGATGCTCTGTCTTTCAGTTGGAAAAACCTTCATGTGTATGCCTTTCCACCTCTGCCTCTTCTTCCAAAGGTGCTATTAAAAGTCAGACAAGACAAGCCAAGGATGATTTTGATAGCTCCAGATTGGCCTCGCAACACTGGTACCCACTACTAAGGAGTCTGGTAAGGAAGCCTCCATGGCCTTTACCTTTGATTCCTCATCTGTTATCTCAGAAGGACGGTCATCTGCTCAATGTCAAGCTTCACTCTCTTCATCTAACAGCCTGGCATATTCTGTGTTGAAACACAGCAGGTCTCAACTTCCTCAACAAGTTTTAAATGTGATTATGGAAGCTAGAAGACCTAGTACAAGCAGTACGAGAAAAATGGAAGAGATTTTTATTTTGGAGTACAGCAAAGAATTTGGAGATTTCTGAGCCTAATTTGAGTGTGGCTCTTCAATATCTTACTGAGTTATTGGACAAAGGTTTGTCCTTCTCTTCCATTAAGATTCATGCTGCAGCAATTTCAGCTCACTATGATTGTGACCCACCATTGTTTTCGCATCCTTTGTTCAAGCAGTTTCTTAGATGGGCAAAGAATATAAGACCCCCATTAGAGCTCCTACTCCTGCTTGGGATCTCAATTTTGTGTTGGAAAAACTTACTCTACAACCTTTTGAGCCTGCTGAATTGAAATACTTGTCATGGAAGACTGCTTTTCTGTTGGCTATTACTTCTGCAAGAAGGGTGTCTGAGCTGCAGGCCCTTATGGCAGTAGAGCCCTTTTGATTTTCCATAAGGATAGGGTATCATTACGTACTAATCCTTCCTTTATGCCTAAGGTGGTTTCTAGTGTGGCTTTAAACCAAACTATTCATTTGCCTACTTTTTATGCAGACCCCAAAATAAAGGGGAAAAGATTTTGCACACTTTAGATGTACACTATTATTTAAGCAGGACTAAGGATTTTAGGCAGTCTCAGCAGTTGTTTGTTTCTTTTGCTTTGAAAGCCTGTGTCAAAACAAACTATTTCTAGGTGGATTGGGTTTTGCATTGCATTTTGTTATTCCCATCATGGCAAGGAGGTTCCAGCTGGGATTAGGCCTCATTCCACTAGGGCTACTGCCACTTCAACAGCATTTCTAAGGGGTGGCAACTAAGGATATTTTGGAGGCAGCTACTTGGAGTTCAGTGCATACTTTCTCTAAGCATTATCACCTTCCTATCTACTCTAAGTCTAGGGCTGGTTTTGCCACAGCTGTTTTGCAAGGCATGTTGTCAGCTCCTACTTCTTTATGATTTGCCAGCCTGCCTTACCTCTGCTGTGGGATTCGGACTGCAGCAATGAAGAACATAGTACAGTTTTGTACCTACCATAAATGTACTCCTTCCCCTCTGTGTTTAGGGGTGGTTGTGTGGGTGAGGTTATATGCTGATATTTTGTATATATTTTGTATATATTGTACATATTTTGGTGCAGGTATTTTGGGCCTTGTCTTTTAGGGTCTTCTGACATGGACTACCCAATAGTAAGGACTGCAGCAATGTGGATCCTCGAACATCTACATTTATGGTAGGTACAAAACTGTACTTTTCTGCTCCAGAATTTTTCTGTTCATGAAAAAAGAGCTGTCATGAAGACCATTGTTAGACCTATCCTTTCTGAATACTTTTATTGAGGTCCCCAGGCTCAAGATGCTCACCATGCAGACAGTGCTTCCTATTCTGCTTGACCAGTGCTTCACGATGACCTGAACTTGAAGAATGCATGTCATCATAACCCCATTGCTCTTTGCTTCAGGCAATATCTGATATTTGTTGTATGTGGTTCACAGTAAAGTTCTGTGCATTGACTTTTGGGCTGTCCACTACACCTCATATTTACAAAATGCGTAGCTCATTGATCACTGACCATTGATCATTGGCTCACTGACAGACTTTTGGCATTCTTTTTTTTTTCTTTACTTTCGTGACTTTCTTATCTGTGCAAAGTCTATATAAAGGTGTTTGGAATTGCCAGAGAACGTCTTGACCTTACTCTTCAGCTAGGGTTCAAGTTCAACATCCGGAAGTCATGTCTGACATGCTTGCAAAGACTTGACTTCCTGGAGTGCTTAATCAACATTCACTAAAGAATGGCCTTTCTTCCAGAAGACAAGGTCCTGTCCTACCAGAAGATATTTCAGGAATTCTCTTGGAGGAACATCACTTTGGCAGCAGAATTCCATAAAATTCTAAGACTTATGGCATCCATTATTCTCATGATACCAGTGGCCCATCTCTATATGAGGAAAATTCATTAGTATATATAAAGTTTGACCCAGCACTTGTATTCTGTTGAAATGCAGTTCCCAGTGCTGCCCGTCATCAGATGAGAGCTACAGTGGTGGAGAGCACAATTAAGTAACAATCCAGGACTTCCCTTCTTTCCATTTGTTCTTGTGCAGTCTTTTCAGCCAGATTTGTTTGACTTCGCTCGGGGGGCTGTGTCTGTGGGAGTGCAAGTGCAAACCACTTGGAGGCCGAGGGATTCACATCACTATCAAGAAAATGGTGATGGTGATTCATACCTTGAATGTCCTTCACCTATGGATTCCAGGTCTTCCTTTGAAGTGACTGCAGCACCACAGGGATGTCAACAAATAAGAGGTCCAAGGTATTACCTTCTCTACCAATTGCAATGTTGACCTAGGAGCTGGCTTTAAGGCATTCTGTCATTTCAGGCATCATTCATCCTATCGGAGCAAAATGTTGCAGCAGACAGATTAAGCAGATCCTGTGCAGACCTGCACAAGTGGCAGCTCAAAGAAGTGGTATTTCAGGATCTAGTCCAGATGTGGTGAAAGCCTTGAAGTAGATCTATTGCCTTCCTTTCAAAGCAGATAGCTAGAGAGATTCTCTTCCATACTTCCTTGCAGTCATATTTGGAGGGCAGATGCATTCTCGTTCCCTTGGATGGAATGTTACTGATGTGTTTCTACTCTTTCTGCTGATTCAGACTGTACTTCTGAAGATGCGGAAAGCAGTGCCAAAGATTATTGTAGTGACCCCGTATTAGCCCAGGCAGTCTTGGTTCTCCTTTCGAATTGTTTGCCATAGACAATTACAGCATACTTCTCCACATTCTAGATTTGCGCTCAGTCTCCAGGGTGAGTGGTGTACCCCAGTCTGCTTAGGTAATCTAGTCTCAACTCCGTTTAGGTGCTTGTTTCATGAGGATGTTCAGCAGGTGTTAGAGGACAGAAAACCTGCTACTTACTACTCCCTGTATGACCAGCAAGTATATTGTTTGTATGTTCTATATACCTGTGTGATCAGCAAATATATAGTTGTATATTGTTGAGGTAGTGCAAGGTCTCCTTTATTTCTTGATTTACAGGAAAGTTTGTAGCTGGTGGGAGGAAGGTGAACTGTTGGGCACCCAAGGAAAATTTATTTACGTTGTCTGCACACTACAACATTGTATGTAATCCACAGATGTCTCTGAATGCAGGGTTTTATCAGAATGAAAGAAAACTTTGTTGTTATTTAGAACTACACAAGTGTAGCTTAAACAAAATTTCGATTTCAATGAACATTGTTGAATTCTGTCAAGAAGAGTATTTCACAGATCAATTTAAACAGCAAGGACATCATTTGTTTTCACTGCAGATTAGTAGTCTTACCTTCTGGGGTAGTTGTAATTATTCTTTTATTTTTTCTATCTTTGGCTTTCCTGCTTAATTTGTCATAAGTTTGTAGCAAAGAGAACTGAAATGGGGCAACATGGAGAAACATGATATATTTTCAAGGCTGTTAATTTTAATCTGCAGTTCTGCCATTAAACATTGTACTCAGTGTTTCCATAGTTAATGGATACATTTCTTACTGATGTACAAGCACTACTACCAATGACATGCTAGAAACTGACTGGATCTTGAAGTTTTCTCCACAGAGTATTTTTACATGAACTGTATTGCTTATATGAGCAAAATGAAGGGAAGTATCTTTCTGGGAGCATTACTCCTAAGAATTTTTTTTCTAATTCCCTACCTGCTTCTGTCTATTTGACAGCTTTTTTTCTCCTTCCACTGTTAGTCAGGTTACCACCACCTTGATAATGGATTGATGTCTAGAAGCACTCATCCATTAAGTGCTAGCTTAGAGGTTTATTGGTAGCATCTGACACTTCTGTCTTCTTTTTTTCTAAGATCCACAGTAATATCAGGTTTTTAATGCAGCAGTGTTTAACAGGTGTGTGCCTTAGCCATGCATATAGCAACCATTTAAACATTTTTTTTTTTTTTTTTGCAGATGTACTGGTTTGCTTGGTTTCTGTGGACATTCAGTCATTTGGACCTGATGCCCTGACAGCCGTGAAGCTGGTTGAACATCAGAGCTCCAACAACCAAGTTGTATCTGAAATTAGGCCACAGACAGTAGAGCATATTCCATCGCAACCCCCAGGTAAGTACTGTATAACCTTTGGAATGTAACCACTTTCATATATTTCTGCAGTTGATGTTCTTCATGTTTCACTGTTGCAGTCATTACATTTGGGGGTAATCTTCTGGCAGGTTGCCCTCAGTCGGCCTGAGTAACAAAGTCTTTGGTCCTGCGTCGGTTGCGGTCTCCTCTTCCATGATATCAGGTTGTCAGGGGTATAAAACATGCAGCCGACGCCATTTTATTCAGTCGTTATTGCCACGCAGTGGCCAAAGCAGTTTGCAAGTGCGGGTCGGCTGACTCCTGAAATTTTCGCATTCGAGTTTCAGAACCAAAATCTTCAACCTAAAGCTAAGTACTCCGTTGGGGAAACTTTTTCTTGCTCCTTACCGATGTCGGTAAAAGTTAATAATTGCATTACTTGTGGGAAGCAAATACCTCATAAGGATTTTAATTTGTACTGTATTCCTTACCTAAGCCCAGATCACAATGTGCCTTGCTGTCGGTTTTGTGCTAAATTTAACCAACGCACTATTAAGCGTCGGTATAGTTTTGCTTCTAAATATTTTGGATCAGGATTTAAACATCCTGAAATGTCATCTGTTAGCAATCCGACTACCGGAGTACACAAAAAACACAAAGAAAAAGACAGAGACAGACCGTCAAGGTCCAAAACCGACAATGAAGCTTCTCCTAAGCCAGTCGCTGGTTCGCCGGTACTCAGTTAAGGGCTTTCGCAGCCCCTGATACCTGCTACTTTTGAGTCGCAGGCCTCTACCGAGACATATTCTGAGTCCAGTATGCCGCATGATTCTCAGAGTATTGAACCCGCAGATGTCTCTCCCTTGGATGGGTCCGGAGCCGCTGAGCAGGCACCGGCTTCTGAGGGTGTTTTCAGGCCTCAGCATTTTTATGTTAAACCGACGCCAGCCTCAAAAACAAAGTCAAAAACATCTATGTCTAAAACAACAATGCATGAACCATGTGCACAGGCCCCTATGCCTAAAAAAACAGATGATCACAATGGCTGAGGACTTAATTACCTTGATCAGGGGTTCCCAACCCCCCCCCCCCTGCTAAGAGGCCTAGGCAAGGCACTGATTATGAATCTTCAGATCAGGTTTCCATTTCTTCTGATCCCCCTTCTGATCAGGAATTTTCTATTCCACCCTATTAGGATTCTGATGCAGAGGAATCCATCCCATCTGCATCTCCTCCTGAGGATTACTCTTTTGGAGAGACTTTGCATATGTTAAGGGAACATTTTCACTGGGAGAGTCAGGGCTTCTCTGAATCTAAAATGAGGCTTAGGGATTTCCTCCTCCTTCCTCAGCAAAGACCTTTGGCCATACCCCCTGTATTACACATTGTTGATTGTGTTTTCGGAATCAAGCATGGCTCCTGATTCCCTACCTCTGGCTCCTAGTAAGCCAGACGGATATTACAGGGTTCCTGACTCCCACAAATTTCTATTCAAAAATCCTGCTGCTGATCCAGAGACTATTTCTCAGGGTCCCAAAGGTGTAAAGGCCTCTACAGCCAAAACTCCTACCCCCCTCTGATAGAGATTCCAGGGTGCTGGATAGATGGGGAAAGAAGGTTTATACATCTGCTACCTTGGCAATCAGAGCCTTAAACTACCAGTTTCATATGCTTAAATATCAACAGCATGTTATGGGCTTACTGAAACAGAAAATGATGTTTATTTCTGATTGTGTGGAAAAAGAGTTACAGGATTTATTGCATTCAGCAGAACAAGTCGGAAAGCATACTTTGCAATGTGATTTTGATTTTTTGGAGGCCTCTTGCAGGGCCGCAGTTACTGGATCTGTGATTAGAAGGCATGCCTGGCTCAAGGAGAAAAATCTGCCTGATCATGTTAAAGCTAAATTGTTGGATGCTCCCTTGCAGCATGATTCTCTGCTTGGTAATAAGGCAGAAGAGGTTTTAAAGAAAATGGAAGATAAAGCTAAATCTATGCAAACTGTAAAATATTTCTTGCAAGTGCAGCCACCCAGGTTTAGTAGGCACTGGCCTACAAAAAAATGGTCCTTTCCTGTGTCCAACAGGGCCACTCAAGGCAAATCCAGGTGCACAAAAGGCTCTAGATACCAGTCACAGGGTTCTTACAGGTCAAAGCAATGGGGTGCCTCCGCCTCCAAATCTGGAGGAAACAAAGTACCACCCTATAGTAAGCAGTCTCATTGACTTCCCTCTACCATCACCAAGCACTTACCTTTTGGCAGCCCCCTTGGGGGGAAAACTAGCACTTCATGCTCAAAATTGGCAGTTAATTACCCAGGACACGTGGGTATTGAACGTAGTATCCCAAGGGTACAGATTTCATTTCCATACTTTGCCAATCCCAAATGGATGGACAGATTTGCCACAAAATCAGAGGGCAGAGGCTCAAAAACAAGTTATGTCCCTCATGGATATGAGGGCTATTCAGCCAGTACCAGAGAAGGAAAAAGGACAAGGTTTTTATTCAAGACTTTTCCTGGTACCCAGAAAAGACAATTCTTGCCGTCCAATACTGGACTTATCGATTTTGAACATGTACCTGGACATTTCAAAATTCAAAATGCTGACTTTGCAACAGCTACTGCCTATGCTGGGCAGGAACGCTTGGTTAGTGACTCTAGACATAAGAGGCATACCTGCATATCCCAGTAAGGGAATCATGCAGAAGATACCTCCGCTTCAAGGCAGGTTTTTTGCATTACCAATTCTCTGCACTGCCCTTTGGCTTATCTACTGCGCCCATGGTCTTTACAAAGTGCCTGGCACCAGTAATTGCATTCTGCAGACAAAGAAGCATACAAAAGTTATCCTTATCTGGATGACTGTCTCATTCAAGCAAAGGACAAGGACACTCTTCTTCACCATCTGGCATTTGTAAAAAGGCTTCTAACATGCCTAGGGTACACGATAAACAAAAAGAAATCCCAACTGGTACCCTCTCAAATAATTACATTCCTGGGTGCAAGCTTGAATACAACTGCCCAGATGGCTTACCTTACCCCAGACAAAGGCAACTGACAATATATTTCAAACAAATGGCAACAAAAACCTAGTTATCTGCAAGACAAATTCTGCAGGCTTTGGGGTTCATGGCATCCTGCATTCTACTAATTCCATATGCGAGACTGCATATGAGGAAACTTCAGTGGTAACTAAAAAAGTTTATGGAACCAACATTGTCACAGTCTGGAAACAATGATTCCTTTCATTCCCTGCCTACAACAGGAGTTTCTTCGGTGGGCAGAGGTGTGTCACCAAAACAATGGACTGTCATTCACTCTACCCATGCTACCCAAACCCTAACTACAGACGCATCAGACTATGCTTGGGGGGCCCACCTGGCAGGGAGATGCATTCAGGGCAAATGAAACCCAAAACAAATGCATCTGCATATCAACCAGAAAGAGATGCTAGCTGTTAAGAATGCTCTGACAGCCTTCATGGACTTAATTCATCCAGGACAACAACACCATGGTTATGTGGTACATAAACAAGCAGGGGGGGTACACATTCCTAAAGCAACAACAAGAAACAGCAAAATAGTCTTAAAAAAGACTAAAAAGTCACAAAAACAACACTGATTCCACGCTGAAAAATTTAATGAAAAATTCAAACTGTCTTAGCGCCTCGGCCACCACAGCCTTCAATGAGTACAAGAATAATAGTAAAAAAATTCCCTTTTATGCACACAATCAATTAAATAGACTCCATCCCCCATCCAATTAGTAAACTAATTAACAAGTTCATAATACTGAATTGAAAATGAACAAAAATTATATAAATAATACTATAACAAATACAACAAATACAAACACTAAAAATACACAAATATATATTACATATTAAATTAAACACCTCCAATTAACTTCTTTATTCAGACCCATTGGTGACAATGTATTATACTTTAATATAAAAATAGTTTCCTTATATAATATATTTTTTAATAATTTATCATTTCCTTTCTTCACAAAAACTTGTTCTAATATAGTTGCTTGCAATAAATTAGCATTACAACTATGCTTTTCCATAAAATGCAATGCAACCGGGCTTTCCAATGCTCCCCTTTTAATGTCACGAACATGCTCCTGCAACCTTATTCTAAACTTTCTTTTGGTTTCACCAATATAGAAAAGGTTGCAGGGACATCTAAGACAATAAACAACACCCGAAGTATAACAAGAAAAACATTTCTGTGGTCTAAATATTTTATCATTTATTCTAGAAAAATGCAACTTAATATTTGTACTGCAAGTATGACATGGTACAGTTCCAAAAATGGACGCTGAAAGATTCAATTTATCAGTTGGACAAACATAATATGCCCTGATTATATCTCCCAGATTCTGTCCTCTATTATAAGCCACCTGAGGAACATTAGGAATAAATTTATTCACCAGTTTATCTTGTGTTAGGAATTTCCAATAATATTTTATAGATTCCCAAATTTGCTCACTCAGTGTATTATAAGTAGTAGTAAAGTAAATATTATCTTGTTGTATATTATTCCTCTGTCGTCTTTTATCCATCTTATTTTGTCCCACTCCAGTATAAACATTATTTCTTTCATAATTTATATTAGCTTTTAACAGCTTTTCAATTGATTCAATAATTACCTGCATAGTGTAACCCCTTTGTAAAAACATATCAATTAATTAATTAACCTGTCTTTCCAAATCTAAACTATCATTGCATAATTTATATAATCTAACTATTTCTCCATAAGGCAGAGATCTGAATGTATGAGGCGGATGGCAACTAGTGCCAAATAAGTATTGATTACCATCAATAAATTTTCGATGGACCGTAGTTAAAATGCGTCCATCTTCCCCTCCTGCTAGAGAAATGTCCAAAAAATTAACTTTAGTACCAAACTGCAAACCATCAAATTTAATGTTGTATCTGTTATTATTGAGATCAGAAACAAAAGTAGGCACTAAATCAAAACCCCCTTTACATAAAAAAATCAAATCATCAATATAACGAAAGTAAAATAACACATTATTTTGTACAAACAAATTAGTATAGATGTATTCCAATTCAAATTTAGCCATAAAAAGATTGGCATACATTGGGGCAAAAGGTGCCCCCATGGCCGTACCTCTCAGTTGATGGTAAATCACCTCATTAAAGCTGAAAAAATTATTAGATAAACAAAAACTGGTTAAGTCCAAAATATAATGTGAAACAGGACCATCACCCAAGAAATAATGCAATGCCTGCATACCATCTTTATGGCTAATATTTGTATACAAACTAACCACATCTAAACTAATCCAAAACATATCATTAGTCCAAAATACATCAGATATCTTAATAAAATCAAAAGAGTTTTTAGTATAAGAATCAAGCTTTTCCACATAAGGTAACAAATATCCATGTATTACCACACCAGTATTCTGTAAAAAAATAATTAGTAGCTGCCACAATAGGACGACCAGGGGGGTTAGATAAATTCTTGTGCAATTTGGGAAGACAATAAAGAGTAGCCAATTGACAATTATCTGTACAAAATTTAGTGTCAAGATCCTTTTTACAAAAATAACCCAAATGCACACCTTTCTCAATTAAAACAGTAAATTCTTTCACAGCATGCAAATATTTCACTTGTTCACTAATCTCATATGTTAGGGTGTCATTTAAATGTTGCATGCACATATGATATTGAGTATAGTGAAGTAAAACAATCTTATTGCCTTTATCAGAAGGCTTAATAATTAAATAATTTCTATTCATCAATTTTTTAAAGCAAACCATTCATTTTTTGTCATATTAAAGTGCCAAGAACTTTTGTCACATGAATTCACTAATTCTTGAAGTGAAAAATGAAGCATTTCAGAAAATTGCATAACAGTATTATTAGTATATGGAGGTATAAATTTACTTTGAAAATTAATCCCCTCAGTATTCAATAATGTATAAGCATTGGGTGAAGCAAAATCAACATCATCTGATAAACAAGAAAAAAAACTATCTTCACTCGTATCACTATCAGAACTATGCGCACAATTGTATGTATAGACTCGTTTATCACCTTGTGCAAAATAACATTTTAAATGTAACGTCCTAATAAATCTAAAAACTTCTTGCTTTATAACATAATTTCTAGGAATAACAGTTGGCACAAATTTTAAACCCAGCTGAAGAACTGATATTTCTTCATCTGATAACACAGACCCAGATAAATTAACAACATTAGATACACTAACAGATGGAAAAACCGTGTAAGATACATTAGTTCCATCTGCCTCGTTTAAATGTTTGTTTAAATTGTCCCTCACGTGTAAGAGAACAGAAACCAGTTCCTTTTTTCTTATTACCTCTTTTGATATTCTCTTCGTTGTCACGAAAACGCTGTCTGTGGGCTTCTGGATCTTGTGCACCCGGTAATGGGGGGAATTCATGAATATCCCCTTCAGAATCTGTAGTAAAGCCTACCCCTCAGACGAGGCAAAAGAAACAGAAAGTTGTTTTTTATTATGATTTCTTTTTCCCCGCTTGCCCTGAGCGGAAATTTTTTGTTTTTTCCACAAAAAAGCCCGTCCATTAGCATAGTCCCGAATGCTTTTCTTAATCTTGGTAGATTTAAGGTGGACCTGTTCATTCTCAAATTTATTCAACTTTTCTTTAAGATTTTTAAAGATATCAATTACCTTTCAGTCCCCTATTTCACTTAACAGTTTAGAATGCATATTCTGTAGCTCCTTCTGAAGTTTATTATGTAATAATTGCTCCCTTTCCACTAAAATGTTAACCCATTCCATGGCACAAGTATGTGCTGCGGCTAACCACTGATCTTTGAACATTAAATCAGTATTGTCTGAAGTGTCAAAAGGAGTTGTTGGGCTTTTAAATGCCCTTAACCCTCGTGGAGCAATATTTAACTCATTATACCTTGTTAAGCCTAATAAGTTAAAATGACAGCGTGTCTCCCGAAAGATAAGCTTTTCAAAACTGTCCACAATCTCCTGTATTTCTTTAGAAAACATACCCGAAATGGGACCACCAAGAGCCCCAAATGGGTTAAGAAATCTTTTGTTTTCTATGTTCCATAAATTTGAATGTGCGGTCAGCAGGAATAAACTCACCATTAGACACAGCTGTCGACAAAGTTGTAGGCAAAACAGTTCTAGTACTACTAGCATTCGGAACTTGGGCTGAAGTTAACAAAATCTGAGCAGCAGCAGGAACATTGGTCACATTAACAGCATGAGGGGCAGTAATTGAGGCAGAAACTGGTAAACCATGAACCAAAAAATTATCCATAGTTTTCTGTGAAGACATTCCCGATGCACCTAGAATTCCCGAACCACCAGGAACCGGAGGGGTAGCAGAGCCATTATTAATAGGAATGGAGTCTTCCTGAAAAACACTGGGAATGTTCAACAAAGAATCCGAATCCATAATCCAAAGCAACAACAAGAAACAGCAAAATAGTCTTAAAAAAGACTAAAAAGTCACAAAAACAACACTGATTCCACGCTGAAAAATTTAATGAAAAATTCAAACTGTCTTAGTGCCTCGGCCACCACAGCCTTCAATGAGTACAAGAATAATAGTAAAAAAAATTCCCTTTTATACACACAATCAATTAAATAGACTCCATCCCTCATCCAATTAGTAAACTAATTAACAAGTTCATAATACTGAATTGAAAATGAACAAAATTATATAAATAATACTATAATACTATAACAAATACAACAAATACAAACACTAAAAATACACAAATATATATTACATATTAAAGTAAACACCTCCAATTAACTTCTTTATTCAGACCCATTGGTGACAATGTATTATACTTTAATGTAAAAATAGTTTCCTTATATAATAACATATTTTTAATAATTTATCATCTCCTTTCTTCACAAAAACTTGTTCTAATATAGTTGCTTGCAATAAATTAGCATTACAACTACGCTTTTCCATAAAATGCAATGCAACCGGACTTTCCAATGCTCCCTTTTTAATGTCACGAACATGCTCCTGCAGCCTTATTCTAAATTTTCTTTTGGTTTCACCAATATAGAAAAGGTTGCAGCGACATCTAAGACAATAAACAACACCCGAAGTATAACAAGAAAAACATTTGTGTTCTAAATATTTTATCATTTATTCTAGAAAAATGCAACTTAATATGGGGACATATACTGCAAGTATGACATGGTACAGTTCCAAAAATGGACACTGAAAGATTCAATTTATCAGTTGGACAAACATAATATGCCCTGATTAGCTCATCTCCCAGATTCTGTCCTCTGTTATAAGCCCGATGAAACCAAGTACTGATACAAAATCCGTAGAATTCCAAAGACGACAATAGTTGAGTTAAAAAACACCTTTATAGAAACAACAAAGCTTTCAGGTTAAGAAACCCTTTTTCAATGTATAACAACAGGTATGTTAAAAACGCCCACATATATATAAAAAAGAGAACAATCATGTGACCTGCAGCCATCATCACATGATTATTAAATACATGAATAAGAATTTTACTAATATTCAACCGACAATCACATTATCTGACTTTAAACTACAAATGTTATACAAAATTTCAAAACATCTAGTACACTAACAAATAATAGATATTGATTAAAATTATTTTAATCTAGTTTGCTGTATTCTATTTAAAATTGGTTTTAAAGATACTGATGCATTCAAACCAGGGGGTGTGTCTGCTGAAAGCCTAACTATCCACTCATATTCCCTAAGGTCCAATAGATTGGATAAATCCCCTCCCCTAGGTGATGCTGCAACAGTTATAGATCATGTTGCAGACACACCCCCCGGTTTGAATGCATCAGTATCTTTAAAACCAATTTTAAATAGAATACAGCAAACTAGATTAAAATAATTTTAATCAATATCTATTATTTGTTAGTGTACTAGATGTTTTGAAATTTTGTATAACATTTGTAGTTTAAAGTCAGATAATGTGATTGTCGGTTGAATATTAGTAAAATTCTTATTCATGTATTTAATAATCATGTGATGATGGCTGCAGGTCACATGATTGTTCTCTTTTTTATATATATGTGGGCGTTTTTAACATACCTGTTGTTATACATTGAAAAAGGGTTTCTTAACCTGAAAGCTCTATTATAAGCCACCTGAGGAACATTAGGAATAAATTTATTCATCAGTTTATCTTGTGTTAGGAATTTCCAATAATATTTTATAGATTCCCAAATTTGCTCACTCAGTATATTATAAGTAGTAACAAAGTAAATATTATCTTGTTGTATATTATTCCTCTGTCGTTTTTTATCCATCTTATTTTGTTCCACTCCAGTATAAACATTATTTATTTCATAATTTATATTAGCTTTTAACAGCTTTTCAATTGATTCGGTAATTACCTGCATAGTGTAACCCCTTTGTAAAAACATATCAATTAATTAATTAACCTGTCTTTCCAAATCTAAACTATCATTGCATAATTTAGATAATCTATTTCTCCATAAGGCAGAGATCTTAATGTATGAGGCGGATGGCAACTAGTGCCAAATAAGTATTGATTACCATCAATAAATTTTCGATGGACCGTAGTTGGAATGCGTCCATCTTCCCCTCCTGCCAGAGAAATGTCCAAAAAATTAACTTTAGTAAGTGTTGGGGTACACATTCCTACCCCCTTTGCAGACTAGCCATGGCATTGTGGAACACACCTTTGACTTACCAAATACATCTTCAAGCTCAATTCCTACCAGGAAAAGAAAATACTCTGGCAGACGACTTAAGCAGAAATCTTATGGACCCACACGAATGGAAACTGGACCCACAAATCTTCAGCATGTTAACACAGAAATGGGGAAGCCCAGACATAGATCTATTTGCCTCTCCCCAAAATTGTCAGTTGGACAAATTCTGCACAAGAACTCATCACAAAAAAGCATGGAAAGTGGATGCCCTATCCTTCAGTTGGAAAAACCTATCAGTCTATGCTTTCCCCCCTCTGCCTTTCCTTTCCAAGGTCTTGCTAAAAGTCAGACAGGAAAAACCAAGAATAATCCTAGTTACTCCGAACTGGCCTCGCTTATAAGGAATAAGGGATAAGAAACTAAGTGTAATGCTACTCAACGCCAGAAGTCTAAACCTCAAGATGCACGCACTCGAAACTCTCCTTAGCATGGAGAACATCGATATCTGTACAGTAACAGAAACCTTGTTCAGGGCTCCCGAGAGCACCCCAGCACTACCAGGTTATACCTCATACCATGCTTTTCGGCCCCAAAACTTGGACCGAACCATAAAAGGAGGGGGAGTATCTATATTCATCAAAGATACCCACACCTCCAGGTTGGTGGCAAAGCACGAAGCATCAGAGACTATCCATGTGCAACTAACAGTGGGTAAAACTGCCTTCCAGTTTATAGCCTGCTACAGACCACCCTCCCAAACCCAGGAACCCCACTCGGCCTTCCTGAGAACACTGGAAAATGTGAAGGTCTCTCCAAACACCATTATATTGGACGACTTCAACTACCCAAACATAGACTGGGAGCGTTACTCTAGCTCCAACACCCTAGCCCAAAGGTTCCTAGAATTTATAAACTCAAATGCTATGGAACAACTTGTTACCACTCCCACAAGAGGGGAAAACGTACTGGACCTGATCATCACCAACATGGGGACTCTATGCTCCAGACCAGAAGTGGATCCCTCACTGGTAAGATCAGACCATAAACTAATCTCACTGGATATTCACATCCTGACCCCACCCCCTGCCCAGAAAACCACAGTGAAAAACTTCTCTAAAGCAAATTTCACACTCCTCAAAACCGAGGTGGAATCCTTCAAAGCCCCCGGGCCTGTGGAAAATGCGGCCCAGACCGCAGAATCCTTTATAAACGCATTCTATGAACATCTTCAGGAATGCGTGGATCATGCGATCCCAAATAAAACCAAGACCCAATCCTCCAAAGGCAGACGTCCTGTCTGGTGGACCCCAGCCATAAACAAACTATACAATAGGAGGAGGAAGCTACTAAACGATAGAGCAAAATCCCAAAAAGGGAAGGCATCACTGATCAGTATTAGCAAAAAACTACAGGCACTCATAAAATTGTCTAAGGCCAGCTTCGAGAAAAAAATTGCACAGGACACTAAGGATAATCACAAAGCTTTCTTTAGATGTCCTTCAAGGATGCATCTGCAGTCCTTACAAATGGGTTGTCCTGTCGTCAGGCAGCCCTTCGGTCGGCCGGATTCCAAAGTCTGGGTCCGGCTTCGGCTGGTGTCGCACTTCACCCGACATCATTGCGGCAGTTTTCGGGTATAAAGGCATCAGCCGACGCCATTTTCCTCAGTCTTTCTTGCCGCGTGGCGCCCGAAGCAGAAGCTGTTCGCAAGTGCCGGTCGGTCAGATCCAGAGATTGCTACTACCGAATACTACTTCGAAGACTTCTATAAAGCTAAGTACCCCGTTGGGGACTCTTTCTTGCCTCAGCCAATGTCAGAGAAAGTTAATAACGGTTTATCTTGTGGGAAACAAATACCTCATAAAGATTTCCACTCCTATTGCATACATTGTTTAGGCCCAGACCACGACGTAGCAGCTTGTCTAGCCTGTGCTTCTTTTAACCGGCGGACGCTTAAACGTCGCTCGGACTTTGCTGAACAGATTTTCGGCTCCGATTTTGCCTACATTATGCCGTCGGATCCTCCGACTACGCAAATAACTAAAAAACGCAAAGAAAAGGACCGACACTCGCGGTCCGTGGTTTCGGCTGAAACCGCGGCTAAGCAATCCACGAGTGTCTCGGTTTCGGCCGAAACCGAGCAAGCGGTTCTTTCTTCAGCCGATAACTTGCCTTCTACCGAGGCCTCTTCTATTCTGGTAGAAACGGCTTCTGAAATCCAGCCTTCTGTTGCGATTTCACAGGATTTATCAGACACCATTCCACTACATATTTCTACTCCTGCACGTGGTGCTGCTAGGCCTCCTCCAGCTATGTCTATTAAGGCCTTTGCCAGGGCTAAAGCAGCCAAAACTTCCAAACCTGTGCCTGCCAAGCCCCCCTCTCACAGACCCAGCACCAGCTCCCATATGCTTTCTTTGGCACAGGATCTCATCACTTTAATCCGTGGATCCCAGCCTCATCCAGACAGGGCCTCTCTCCCTCCTCCAGAAAAGAGGCCTAGAGCAGAGCCCCCTGAGCCAGTAGCCACCGATGATTCTTCTGATGATTCAGATCCTCCTGAGGCTTCTTATTCTCCTTACGAAGACTCCGATGCTGAGGAGTCCATCCCTTCAGCCTCTCCTCCTGAGGAATTTTCCTTTGGGGAAACCTTGCATGCTATGAGGGAACAATTTCTGTGGCAGGGCCAAGATTTCTCAGACTCAAGAAAAAGGCTTAGGACCTTTCTACACTTACCACAGCATAGGCCTTTAGCTATTCCTCCAGTTCTATCTGTTGTTGATGATGCATTTAATGATGCTTGCACTTCTCCTGATACTTTACCTCCGGCTCCTGCTAAACCAGACAGGTACTACAGGGTCCCGGACACTCATCACCACTTATATAAGGCCCCTTTTGCAGATCCAGAGACTATCTCCCAGGGCCTAAAGCTGTAGCAGCTACTTCTTCTAAAAACCCCCTCCCCTGTGAAAGGGAATCCAGGTCCTTAGAGAGATGGGGTAAAAAAGTTTACACCTCTGCTACTTTGTCAGCTAGAGCTTTGAACTGCCAATTTCATATGATTCAATATCAAGAGTTTATGCTTGACCAGTTGACTAAAAAGCTGTCCTCTGAAGAATCTTTAGATAAGTATGTTCAAGAAATGTTACATAACATACAGCAGGTTAGTAACCATTCTTTAAAATGTGGCTATGATGCACTGGAGGCTTCCTTTAGATCAGCCATGACGGGCACAGTTATCAGGAGGCATGCATGGTTGAAAGAACAGGCATTACCAGACCATGTCAAATCTAAGCTTTTGGATGCACCTATGGACAAGGTCAATTTATTTGGTGCCCCCGCACAGCAGGTTCTGAAAAAGATGGAAGAGAAAGCAAAATCTGTGCAAACAGTAAAAGATTTCTTACAAGTTCAACCTCCAAGGTTTAGCAGGAATTGGCCCTCCAAGAATTGGTCCTTTCCGGAGTCCTCTAAGGCACAAAGAGGAAGGAATAGGCGCTCTAGAGGCAGACATCAATCCAGAGGTGCCTACAGGGGTCGCCAGTGGCAGGGTAACAGCAAACGAGACACGGACACAGCCACCACCACTACAACAACTCACTACAACAACTCAATCACAGTGACTTGCCGGTGGCACCGCCTACCAGGGAACAACTAGAAGCACCCTTAGGCGGAAAGCTAACCTTATTTTCAAGAAACTGGCACTGCATTACAAGAGAAAAATGGATTTTGCAAACTATAGACCAAGGTTACAGGTTCCATTTCCATACTCTACCAGGAAAGAGAGGAATACCAAACCTACCACCTACTCAAAGGGCAGAAGCTCTAAAACAAATATCTCAATTATTAAGAATGAGAGCTGTGGAAAAGGTACCATCTACGGAGCAAGGGAAGGGATTTTACTCCAGGCTCTTCCTGGTACCAAGAAAAGAAAACAAATGGAGGCCTATTCTAGATCTGTCTGCTCTAAACACATTCCTCATTGTTCCAAAATTCAAAATGCTGACTCTACAGCAGCTTCTTCCCATGCTGGGCAAGGAGTCTTGGCTGGTAACTCTAGATCTCAAGGAGGCATACCTGCACGTCCCCATAAGACCAATTTGCAGAAGATACCTCAGATTTCTTGCAGGATCAGAGCATTATCAATTCTCAGCATTGCCCTTTGGCTTATCTACTGCCCAGAGTGTTCACGAAATGCCTGGCATCAGTAATCGCTCATTGCAGACTTCAGGGAATTCAAATCTATCCCTACCTGGACGACTGCCTGATACAAGCGGACAACAAAAACAAATTAACAGAAGACTTACAAAAGTCATCTACCTGCTACAAGCCCTGGGATACACAGTCAATACAAAAAGTCAAGGCTGATTCCATCCCAAATAATAACCTTTCTGGGTGCAGAACTGGACACATCAAAACAAATGGCATTTCTAACTGCAGAAAAGAAAGAACAACTTCCTCTCTACTTCTTGGCATTAACAAAGCAGAGCCATCTAACTGCAAGAAAAGTGTTACAAGCTCTAGGCTTCATGGCATCCTGCATAATTCTGGTCCCTCATGCCAGGCTTCATATGAGAAAGCTACAGTGGTACCTAAAGAATTTGTGGTCTCAGCACAAGCACAGCCTGGAAACCAAAATTCCAATGATCCCATGCCTGAAGCAAGAGTTCTTATGGTGGGCTCAGGCCTGTAAATCAAACACAGGACTGCCCTTCAGCAAAAGTCATCCAAGACAAACTATCACAACAGATGCCTCAGACCTCGGTTGGGGGGCACACATGATGGACAAGTGCATTCAAGGCCTATGGACTCAAGACCAACTGCATCTGCACATAAATCTAAAAGAAATGATGGCAGTAAAATTGGCAATCCAGGCATTCAGACCTCTTCTCCACGAAGGCCAGCTGATAAGGACAGACAACACCACAGTTATCTGGTACATCAACAAACAGGGAGGCACACACTCATACCCCCTATGCCGGCTGGCACTAGACCTATGGGATGTGGCTCTGGGTTACAACCTTCAGTTACAGGCAATTTATGTACCAGGGAAGGAAAACATTCTAGCAGACATATTAAGCAGAACTACAACAGATGCCCACGAATGGATGCTGCATCCGGACATCTTCAAAGCCATCACAAGAAAATGGGGATTACCACAAATAGACTTGTTTGCATCCCCATACAATCACCAGTTGAAGAAATTCTGCACAAGGACTTACCACCCACTTGCTTGGAAGGTGCCTGACAGCATACGCATTCCCACCACTTCCTTTGATGCACAAGGTGCTTCTCAAGATCAAAGAGGAACGTCCGAGGATCATTCTGATAGCCCCAGACTGGCCAAGACAACATTGGTACCCACTACTGAGGAGCATGTCCAGGGAACAAATATGGAAACTACCACTGATCCCATTACTGCTGACACAGAACAACTACAACATTCTGCATCCAAGCCTAAAAACTCTGCAGCTAACTGCCTGGAACATTACATGACAGAAATTAACCCAAATTTATCCCAAAGGGTTAAGGACATAATCCTGGAGGCTCGTAGACCTTCAACAAGAAAGAATTATGCAGCAAAATGGAAAAGATATCTCATCTGGAGTGCTGCAAAAGGGCAAGACGTGACACTGGTGAACATAGCCAACATCCTGGAGTACTTGGCTGAGCTCTACCACACAGGCCTGTCCTATTCCTCCATCAAGATACATGCATCAGCTATTTCAGCACAATACAGCTTGGATCCTCCTATCTTCTCACATCCTCTGCTCAGACAGTTTCTGAGGGGAATTAAAAATGTAAAACCTCCCAGGAAACCTCCATTGCCAGCATGGGACTTGAACTTTGTGCTAGAAAAACTGACTCTGCCTCCTTTCGAGCCAGCAGCTACAGCAGACTTGCAATACTTATCCTGGAAGACTGCCTTCCTGCTGGCAATAACTTCAGCAAGAAGGGTCTCTGAACTACAAGCATTAATGGCAGTACAGCCCTTCCTGATCTTCCATCAAGATAGAGTGTCCATGAGAACAAATCCTACATTTATGCCTAAGGTGGTATCCAGAGTCTCTTTAAATCAGGCTATCCGCCTTCCTACATTCTTCCCCAATCCACAGAACAGGGGAGAAAAGCTCTTACATACCTTGGATGTACACAGGCAATTACGCTACTACCTGGACAGGACAAAAAACAATAGAAAAACTGACCAGCTTCTGGTAGCTTATGCTACAGGAAAAGAAGGAAAACCAATTTCTAAACTGACAATCTCCAAATGGATAGGAAATTGCATTAGATTTTGTTACTCCTACCATGGAAAGAAAACTCCAGAGAACATCAGGCCTCACTCCACAAGGGCCACAGCCACTACCACAGCTTTCTTACGAGGAGTGGCTATCAAGGACATTATAGAGGCTGCTACTTGGACCTCCGTGCATACATTTGCCAAGCATTATAACTTACCTCTATACTCTAGATCCCGTGCTGGCTTTGCCACTGCTGTTTTGCAAGGGATCCTGACTACACCATAATCTATTCTCATTTCCTCCTCCCCTAGTTTAGCTATGGTATTCTATCCATTTGTAAGGACTGCAGATGCATCCTTGAAGGACATAGTACAGTTTTGTACCTACCATAAATGTAGATGTCCGAGAGGAATGCATCTGCAGTCAGGATTACCCTCCCTCCTTCCCCTCTGAGGTACTCCAAGGGTACTTACCAATCTTCAGCTAGCTTGGGGAGGATCTATTATGGTGTATTTGTTTGTATATATGTACATACATGTTTATTTTGTGTGTTTGCTCTCTACTATTTGGAAACTTTGGCATTTATCCAAATTTAGCCTACCAAGAGGGCACCTGGCATCTGGGGCAAGAAACACTGAGGAAAATGGCGTCAGCTGATGCCTTTATACCCAAAAACTGCCGCAATGACGTCGGGTGAAGTGCGACACCAGCCGAAGCCGGATCCAGACTTTGGAATCCGGCCGACCGAAGGGCTGCCTGACGACAGGACAACCCATTTGTAAGGACTGCAGATGCATTCCTCTCGGACATCTACATTTATGGTAGGTACAAAACTGTACTTTGTTAGGAACCTGGGTGGTAATTCCCAGATATGCTCAGAATTAGTCCAAAATGGCAAAAAATACACCGAACCCGCAGACATTGCCAACATCCTAGCTGACAGGTTCAGCACAAACTCCCCCCCCCCTCCAAAGGGCAAATATCTGTCCCAGCAGAGTGCTGCCCCCCTGACATCTCAGATGCTCAGGTAAGAGCCGTCCTCTCCATAACAAAAAACACAGCATCAATGGGACCAGACGGTGTCCCGGGCTGCGTCCTACATGAACTCCAAGAAGAGCTAAACCCAAACATAAAACTACTGTTCAATCTCAGCCTTACTACAGGATATGTGCCCAAAGAGTGGCGTACAGCAACAGTGGTCCCTCTCCATAAAGGTGGTGCCTCAACGGATCCTGGAAACTTATCGCCCCATAAGCCTGACTAGCTTGGTCTGCAAAGCTATGGAAAGGATCATCATGGACCTCATAAATAAAGATATTGGGGACCTACAGACACTGGATCCTACCCAGTTCGGCTTTGTTAAGGGCAGATCCTGCCTCTTAAACCTGGTTGATTTCTTTGAAACAGTCACCAAGGCCATTGACGAGGGAAGGTGGTCCACACAGCCTACCTGGACCTCAAAAGCCTTCGATACAATACCCCACTCGGGCATTATAGATAAGCTCACCAGCTTAAATATAAACCCCTATGTCACTAGATGGATTGCAAACTGGCTCAAGGACAGAACCCACATGTTTAGAATTGCTGGAGCCATGTCAAACTCCAAACCAGTTACAAGTGGTGTCCCACAAGGCTCAGTCCTGGGACCTCTCTTGTTCGGTATATATTTCTCGGAGGTACAGGCCAACACGGAAGGACTGTGGCTGACCAAGTTCGCAGATGACTGCAAACTGGCCATAATCGACTCTCCAGCCGACACAAGCATCCTCCAAAAGGGCCTCATAGAAACAGACAACTGGTGCCAGAGCCATGGCCTCAAGCTAAATGCCAAAAAGTGTATAGTCATCCCCTTTGGCAAAAACAAAGTGCCCACAAGTTACCACATAGGTGGTAATCCATTAAGTACAGAAGAAGTAATTAGGGACCTGGGGACCCAAGTTGATAGCAATCTCTCATTTGACAACCACGTGGCCAAAGTGGTTAGAAAAACATTTTATATAGCCCACCTAATCATGAAGGGATTCACATGTAGATCAGGGGAGGTCATCGTGCCTCTTTACTCATCCCTCATCAGGCCCATAATTGAGTACAGTGCCCCTTTTGGGATGTACCTTACCAGACACCTGCAGCAACTGGAAAGACCCCAAAAGTACCTCACCAAGAGGATCAAAGGGCTCAAACAGATGCCATATGCTGCCCGGTTAAAGAAACTCCAGCTCTACTCAGTGGCATACCGCCTGTTCAGAGGCGATCTGTGCCTGATGTATAAATCCATGTCCAACCCAGAATTAATGGACATGCTGCACCTCAGAAAATCCAAATCCCATTGAGCTACGCGCTCGAGAGACTTGAACCTCAGCACTGAAATAAATAGGTCATGCTGGAGGGACAGATTCATAACCCAGAGGCTCCCTTCACTCTGGAATAAAATCCCAGTCCAGGTTAGACAGAGTCCCTCATTCACTCTCTTCAAGAGGAATCTTGATGAGTGGATGGGAGATCGTAGGTTTACCCCGGGTATCACTTCTGTGTCACTGTTAGACAGAGGCACAGTATACTAACCTCGAAAAAGGGCATAGCAAAATAAATTTAAAATGGGTGGCGAAAGCCAAACACATTCTGGCTAGGCTTATAAATGCCCTAGGGAAGATAGCCTAGTATGAACCTATGTCTCAATTCCCCCCTTGGTACTTGCCTCAAATACCTCATCTACTGTCTCAGCAGAACAATCAAATTCTGCGCACTCAGCTCCAAACTCTGGACCTTGCAGCATGGCTGATCATTTAATGATTCAAACAACACCTCTCAGTAAATCTGTGATGGATGTCATTTTGGAAGCCAGGAGGCCTAGTACTAGAAAATCTTATGCTGATAAATGGAAGAGATTCTGTGCTTTGAACCAAGCAAAAGGAACAGACACAGCAAAGCCCAATATTCCTCAGATTTTACAATATTTGACTGAGATGCTTGACAAGGGCCTATCTTTTTCTTCAATAAAAATCCATGCCTCTGCCATCTTGGCTCATTACAACACAGATCCTCCCCTCTTTTCTCATCCTCTGCTTAAACAGTATCTTAGAGGGGCCAAAAATATAAGGCCTCCCAGATCATCACCAACTCCTGCATGGGACCTCAATTTTGTGCTGGAAGAACTCACCCTGCCTCCTTTTGAACCAGCAGCTACTGCAGATATAAAATTTCTATCTTGGAAAACAGCTTTTCTCTTGGCAGTCACTTCAGCAAGAAGGGTTTCAGAACTACAGGCTCTAATAGCTGTGGTGCCTTTTATTATTTTTTACCCGGACAGGGTGTCCCTCAGGACCAGTCCTTCTTTTATGCTTAAAGTGGTATCCAGTGTGGCTCTTAACCAGACAGTTCACCTGCCAACTTTTTACCCAAATCCGCAGAACAAGGGGGAGTGGATTCTGCATTCATTGGACGTACACAGACAACTAAGATTCTACTTAAACAGGACCAAATCTCTAAGAAAGTCTGAGCAACTACTGGTGGCATTTGCTGCAGGGTCAGAGGGGAAGGCTATATCAAAGCAGACTATTTCTAAGTGGATAAGCCACTGCATTCGTTTCTGCTACTTGCACCATGGTAATCCTGTGCCCAAGGGGATCAGGTCTCATTCCACCAGGGCTGCCTCTACCTCAACAGCTTTTCTCAGAGGGGTTACAACCAAAGACATTCTGGAGGCTGCTACTTGGAGCTCTGTTCATACCTTCACAAAGCACTATCATTTGCCTCTCTTCTCCATATCCAGGGCAGGCTTTGCCACTGCAGTTCTGCAGGGCCTTATAGCCGCTCCTAATGCTGTTTCTTTCCATCCTCCCATCCATAGCTTTGGGATTCTACCCAAATGTAATGACTGCAACAGTGAAACACGAAGAACATAGTACAGTTGTGTACACTTACCATAAATGTAGATGTTTGAGTGTATTCACTGCTGCAGTCCGAGTTACCCACCCGCCATCCCCCTTTTCTATACTTTTTCTTTCCTTCACTATATACTAAAGCCTTTGTGGTGTATTTGCTGATGGATGAAGGTAAAGTTTATGTTGCTAAAAGTGCATTTACATATATTTTTGTTGATATATACACACACACACACACACATATATATATATATATATATATATATATATATATATATATATATATATATATATATATATAAAAGCCAGCCAACAGCACATAAAATGCAGCCAGATTAAATGAAGCTCCTGTGACCAACGGATAAACTTCACCACTGATAGATACGAAAATTCCTTTTCCGCAGTATAAAATGCCTCGCATCTACTTCATAAGGAATCAATCCATAGGGAACGAACAAGTAGTAAAAAACACTTTTTACATTTATTAGGCTGAGACTCCAATAAAAAACAAAAAACGAAAGACAACGGATAAGCGCTTTCAGGTTAAAACATCAACCCTTCATCAGATCCATTTTCTAAAAGGCGCCCAAACTTTTTAAAAGAGCTCTGTACCAATGGCGTATCAGTTAGTATGATCACACCCATCCGCATCATAGCAGACACGCCTTCTCAGTTTCCTTGGCCTTAATGCAGGCTGAATGGGAAATGCCGTATTTAACCCAGGTTTCAAATGTGCTTGAAGCTTGTCTTTAAGTCTAATGTCACTAATATATTTAGAAAGTCTCTCCTTCATTTTTCTAATAGTTTTCCCTACATAAAAATGTTCGCATCTGGAACATGTTGCTAAGTAAACATTCCTTGTCATACAATCTGCATATAAATTAAGCATATATTTCTTCTTAGTAACTGGATGCACAAAACAATTATCCGTGTAGATGAACTTACACATCGTGCATTTCCTAGAAAAATGAAGGAGAGACTTTCTAAACATATTAGTGACATTAGACTTAGACACCAAGAATCCGTGTTTGAGACGTATTGGAGTCAACCCGAATCATGATTTTGTTTTTAGAGTCTTGAAGGTGGTTTATGCATCTAAAGGAGGGGGTGACATCAATAATAGCTTGAACAGGAGGAAATGTATTGGATTGGCAAGCTTCAAGCACATTTGAAACCTAGGTTAAATACGGCATTTATTGGAGTCTCAGCCTAATAAATGTAAAAAGTGTGTTTTACTACTTGTTCGTTCCCTATTGATTGATTCCTTATGAAGTAGATGCGAGGCATTTTATACTGCGGAAAAGGACTTTTCGTATCTATCTGTGGTGAAGTTTACAGGAGCTTCATTTAATCTGGCTGCATTTTATGTGCTGTTGGCTGGCTTTTGGTTATTTTATTACAGTACGCGCCTACTTAGATTCTGGATTTTTGTGCTTGGTTTTATTTTATATTTGCTACCGGAAAGTAGGAGCTATGGTGGAAGGGAGAAAAGAGAAAGCAACAGAGGAACAGAGGAATATGAGTGATGTCTTGGCAATTAGTCGCATTGACAGGGGACAAGCTATCGTGCACAGTAAGTTAAACAGACTGTCTCTTAATGGGAACAACAATCCTCTGTTGAAATTAGATCTAATTAATGATGGGTTGCAAGAAGAACTGATAGATTCTGATGTTGTAGAACCGGTAGACATGAAAAGGTTTTATAAAGAACTGAGAAAGCTAGAAGATAATTTGTATGAGTTGAAGAGACCGCAATGGCAGCGGCAGCATTTGGGAGCTTGTTTGTACTTTCATATAGTACCGAGGGGCCTAAGAGTTCTGTTGATGCCAACATATGGCAATTCGCATCCCAAACTTTTGAAGAAATGGCAAAGTATGAACTTGGAACATAGCCGTAACTACACGAGGCTCCTGATGGAACATTTCTCACAGAGAGAAAATTATTTAATAAAGCAAGTTGAGGAAACAGAAACGTACTTGGAACAATACTCTGAACATGTTGATTGTGTATCTAAAGTTGAAGAATTATATTATAAAATAACATTATATGACAGTAAATTGGACCAAACGAAAGCCAGGAAAATCAGACATGATTTTTTGGATTTTATAAAAGGAGATGTCTTTACTTGGTCCAGGGAATTCAGTAAGGAACAACAACTATCTGCTAGGGAAGAACCAGCTAGCAGATATGTGCAAGGCTCTTGGACCAAAACGGCTTATGAATTTATGAATGCTGATAGAGTACAGAATAAACGTGCACCTACCCAGACTGAGGAGGGAAGGGGTAGCACAGATGTACTATTAGAACCAAAAAATGATACAGCAAATATAGAAACAACGCCGGCTCCTTTATCTACTGTCAATAATTTATCGACAAGGGGGTTGGGAGGGTGGCCTAATGGTTAAGGTGTTTGCCTTACAAACACAAGGTACAGGGTTTGAATCTCACAGGGGATAACTGGCTAGGCTTAAAATGGCTCGCAAGAGCAGTTAGCCTAGTACTAGCCTATGAACCTATGAACCTATGACAACTGTTGGCAGTCAAATGGGAGCCATACCCAAAAGTGGCTCGAGATTTGTTTTTTCCGTTACTTCCATTGAAAATAAGAGAAATAAGCAGAAAAGAGGCCAGGTCTTCGAGCAGAGGAAGGAAAAGAAGGTCGTTTGCGGAGGACAGATAAACAACAAGGAGAAAGACTCATTGGTTTTTAACTTATCCTTTATATTGAGAGACGTACATCTAAGTGTTTTGAATAAAGGTTTGAAATTTATACCAACAAAAGGTATGGAGGAAATTGAAGTCATACTTTGAGAAATTTTGGCAGAGATGTGATGCTAAAGAATATATATAAGAACAATAATGAATCGAAGAACATAACATTTAGGAAACCAAGCACTTTTGTGCCTTAGAATAATGGGTTGATGGAAACATTCATTAATGTTTGTGGGAAAGAAATTATAGAGTATGTCCAAAGGGATGATAAGAAAAAATTTTACGTTACCAGAGAAGAAAGGATGGCCTTGGATGAATTGGAGAAGAACAAGGAGTTAACGATCAGACCTGCGGATAAAGGAGGAGGAATAGTATTGATGGGCACAAAGAGATATGTTGAAGAGGTAATGAACACACTAAGTGATGATAAATCCTATAGGAAGTTGGAAAGGAAAGATATGGAAGTGACAATAAGGAAGGTGAGAATGTGTTTGGAAGATCTCAAGGAAAGAAATCTAATAACTGGTGATGTTTATGACTATTTAAATGCTGAACATCCAGTTACTCCATTGTTTAAATGTCTTCCCAAGGTCCATAAAGATCCTTTAAGACCACCTATGAGACCTATTGTGGCAGGAGTGGGGTGGATTACAGAACCGGCCTCTATATATGTAGAGAATTACATCAAAAAAGAGCTGCAATATGCGCCAGCTGTTCTTAAAGACATGCAGGCCTTCTTAGAGAAACTTGCTGAATTTGTAGGTATAGCAAGAGAAAAGAAGAGTTTAATAATGGTGTGCATGGACATAAAGAATCTATTCACAAGTATTCCTAATGATCTTGGAATAAGATCTATGAAAGACTTTCTACTAGATAAAGGTACTTGCACAGAGAGACAAGATGTCCTTCAGGGATGCATCTGCAGTCCTTACAAATGGGTTGTCCTGTCGTCAGGCAGCCCTTCGGTCGGCCGGATTCCAAAGTCTGGGTCTGACCTCGGCTGGTGTCGCACTTCACCCGACGTCATAGCTGCAGTTCTTCGGGTATAAAGGCATCAGCCGACGCCATTTTCCTCAGTCTTTCTTGCCGCGTGGCGCCCAAAGCAGAAGCTGTTCGCAAGTGCCGGT
This sequence comes from Protopterus annectens, assembly GCF_019279795.1. Lineage (NCBI taxonomy): Eukaryota > Metazoa > Chordata > Ceratodontiformes > Protopteridae > Protopterus > Protopterus annectens. The sequence continues at coordinate 32,632,195 of NC_056729.1, forward strand.
CGGTCAGATCCAGAGATTACTACTACCGAATACTACTTCGAAGACTTCTAAAAAGCTAAGTACCCCGTTGGGGACTCTTTCTTGCCTCAGCCGATGTCAGAAAAAGTGAGTAACTGTTTAACTTGTGGGAAACAAATACCTCATAAAGATTTCCACTCTTACTGCTTACCTTGCTTAGGCCCAGACCACGACGTAGCAGCTTGTTTAGCCTGTGCTTCTTTCAACCGACGGATGCTTAGACGTCGGTCGGAGTTTGCTGAACAGTTTTTCGGCTCAGATTTTGCGTACATAATGCCGTCGGATCCTCCGACTTCACAAGTTGTTAAGAAACGCAAAGAAAAGGACCGACACTCGCTGTCCGCGGTTTCGGCCGAAACCGCGGTTAAGCAAACTGTGCGAGTGTCTCGGTTTCGGCCGAAACCGAGCAAACAGTTCTATCTTCAGCCGAATCCATGACTACTACCGAGGCCCCTTCTAACCTGGTTGAATCGGCCTCTGAAATTCAACCTGCTACTGTGGTTTCACAAGAATTATCAGACACCATCCCTTTGGATGTTTCAACCCCTGCACGTGGTGCTGCTAGGCCGCCTGCAGCCATGTCCATAAAGGCCTTTGCCAGGGCTAAAGCAGCCAAAACTTCTAAATCTGTGCCTGTTAAGCCCCCCTTCTCACAGGCCCAGTTCCAGTTCCCAAATGCTCACTCTGGCAGAGGATCTCATCTCTCTAATAAGGGGATCCCAATCTCATCCAGACAGGGCCTCTCAACCTCCTCCAGAAAAGAGACCTAGAGCAGAGCCCCCCTGAGCCAGTGTCCTCAGATGATTCTTCAGATGATACAGACAATACAGACCATCCAGAGGCTCCTTTTTCTACTTATGAAGACTCCGATGCTGAGGAATCGATTCCTTCTGCCTCTCCACCAGATGAATTTTCCTTTGGGGAAACCTTGCATGCCATGAGAGAGCAATTCCAATGGCAGGGGCAAGATTTCTCAGATTCAAGGAAAAGGCTTAGGACCTTTTTGCATTTACCACAACATAGGCCTTTAGCTATACCTCCAGTTCTTCCTGTTGTAGATGATGCATTTAATGATGTTTGCACTGCTCCTGATACTTTGCCTCCAGCCCCTGCTAAGCCCGATAGGTTCTACAGGGTCCCGGACACACATCACCATTTATACAAGGCTCCTTTTGCAGATCCGAGACTATCTCCCAGGGGCCTAAGGCAGTAGCTGACCTCAGTTAAAAACCCTCTCCCCTCTGAAAGGGAATCCAGGTCCTTAGAGAGATGGGGTAAAAAAGTATACACCTCTGCTACTCTCTCAGCTAGGGCATTGAACTGTCAGTTTCATATGATCCAATACCAGGAGTTTATGCTTGATCAGTTAACTAAGAAACTGTCCTCTGATGATTCCTTAGATAAGAAATATGTTCTAGAAATGGTGCATAACATTCAGCAGGTTAGTAACCATTCTTTAAAATGTGGCTATGATGCACTGGTGGCTTCCTTTAGATCAGCCATGACTGGCACAGTTATAAGAAGGCATGCATGGTTGAAAGAACAGGTCTTGCCGGATCATGTTAAAGCAAAGCTATTAGATGCTCCTATGGATAAGGTCAGTTTATTTGGTTCTCCTGCTCAGCAGGTACTGAAGAAAATGGAAGAGAAGGCAAAATCTGTACAAACAGTGAAAGATTTCTTACAGGTTCAGCCCCCAAGGTTTAGCAGGAACTGGCCTTCCAAGAATTGGTCCTTTCCAGACTCCTCTAGAACACAGAGAGGCAGGAATAGGCGTTCAAGAGGCAGAAATCAATCCAGAGGAGGTGCCTACAGGGGACGCCAGTGGCAAGGTAACAACCAGCGGGGCACAGACACAACTACTGCCACTGCAGCAGGACAATCACAGTGACTTGGCTTTGGCACCGCCTACCAGGGAACAAATAGCAGCACCCTTAGGCAGAATGTTAGCCTTATTTTCAAAAAACTGGCACTACATCACAAGAGACAAGTGAATTTTGCAAACTATAGACCAAGGCTACAGGTTTCATTTCCATACTTTACCAGGAAAAAGAGGAATGCCAAACCTACCACCAAATCAAAAGACAGAAGCTCTAAAACAAATAGCTCAATTAGCAAAGATGAGAGCTGTGGAAAGGGTACCATCTATGGAACAAGGAAAGGGATTTTACTCCAGACTATTCCTGGTACCAAGAAAAGAGAAAAATTGGAGGCCTATTCTCGACCTGTCTGCTTTAAACACATTCATCATTGTTCCAAAATTCAAAATGCTGACCCTACAGCAACTTCTTCCCATGCTGGGCAAGGAGTATTGGCTGGTGACTCTAGATCTCAAGGAGGTATACCTGCACGTCCCCATACAACCAAATTGCAGAAGATACCTCAGATTTCTTGCAGGATCAGAGCATTATCAACTCTCAGCATTGCCCTTTGGCTTATCTACTGCGCCCAGAGTGTTCACGAAATGCCTGGCATCAGTAATCGCTCACTGCAGGCTTCAGGGAATCCAAATATACCCATACCTGGACGACTGCCTGATACAAGCGGACAACAAAAACAAGCTAACAGAAGACTTACAAAGAGTCATTTGCTTACTGCAAGCCCTGGGATATACAGTCAATATAAAAAAATCAAGACTGACACCATCCCAAAGAATAACCTTCTTAGGTGCAGAATTGGACACAGTAAAACAGATGGCATTCCTGACTGCAGAAAAACAAGAACAACTTCCTCTACTTCTTGGCATTAACAAAGCAGAACAAGCTAACAGCAAGGAAAGTACTGCAGGCCTTGGGCTTCATGGCATCCTGCATAATCCTGGTCCCTCATGCCAGACTGCATATGAGAAAGCTACAGTGGTACCTGAAAAATTTACGGTCTCAACACAGGCACAGCCTAGAAACCGAAATACCATTAATCCCATGCCTGAAACAAGAGTTCCTATGGTGGGCTCAGGCATGCCAGTCAAACCCAGGTTTGCCCTTCCACAGCATTCAACCAAGTCAAACCATCACAACGGACGCCTCAGACCTCGGTTGGGGGGCCCACATGCTGGACAAGTGCATACAAGGCTTATGGACTCCAGATCAGCTGCACCTGCACATAAATCAAATGGAAATGCTGGCAGTAAAACTAGCAATCCAGAATTTCAGACCATTCCTCCAAGAAGGGCAGTTGATGATAAGGACAGACAACACCACAGTCATGTGGTACATCAACAAACAGGGAGGCACTCATTCATACCCTCTATGCCGGATGGCACTGGACCTATGGAATATGGCTCTGAGCTACAACATTCAGTTACAAGCAATTTTTGTACCGGAAAAGAAAACATCCTAGCAGACATATTAAGCAGAACTACCTCAGATGCTCACGAATGGATGCTACACCCGAACATCTTCAAGGTCATCACAAGAAAATGGGGACTGCCACAAATAGACCTATTCGCATCCCCACTCAATCACCAGCTCAAGAAATTCTGCACAAGGGCGTACCACCCACTTGCTTGGAAGGTGGACTCTCTATCCTTCAGTTGGAAAGGCCTGACAGCATATGCATTCCCACCTCTTCCTTTGATGCACAAGGTGCTATTGAAAATCAAAGAGGAACGCCCAAGGATCATTCTGATAGCTCCAGACTGGCCAAGACAACATTGGTACCCATTACTGAGGAGCATGTCTCGGGAAAATGTGGACACTACCCTGATTACTTTGCTGTTAACTCAGAGCGGCTACAACACCCTGCATCCAAACCTGAAAACTCTGCAGCTGACTGCCTGGAACATTACATAAGAGCAACTAACCCAGATTTATCCCAAAGGGTTAAAGACATTATCCTTGAGGCCGCAGACCCTCAACAAGAAGGAACTATTCAGGAAAATGGAAAAGGTTTCTCATTTGGAGTACTGAAAGGGGAAAAGATGTGTCAAAGGTAGACATTGCCAACATCCTGGAGTATTTGGCAGAGCTTTTCCATACAGGCCTGTCCTATTCCTCCATCAAGATACATGCATCAGCTATTTCTGCAGAATACAGCGATGCCCCTGTCTTCTCGCATCCTCTACTCAGGCAGTTTCTGAGAGGAATTAAAAATGTAAAACCTCCTAGGAAACCACCATTACCAGCATGGGACTTGAACTTTGTGCTAGAAAAATTGACACTCCCCCCTTTCGAACCAGCAGCAACAGCAGATCTTCAACACCTATCCTGGAAAACTGCTTTTCTGCTGGCAATTACCTCAGCAAGAAGGGTTTCTGAGCTACAGGCTTTAATGGCAGTACAACCCTTCCTAATCTTTCATCAGGATAGAGTGTCCGTGAGAACAAATCCTACATTTATGCCTAAGGTGGTATCCAGAGTGTCTTTAAACCAGGCTATCCACCTACCTACCTTCTTCCCCAATCCACAGAACAGGGGAGAAAGACTGCTGCATACTTTGGATGTACATAGACAGTTGCGCTACTACCTGGACAGAACCAAGGGCAATAGAAAAACTGACCAGCTTCTGGTAGCATATGCAACAGGAAGGGAAGGAAAAGCAATTTCAAAACAGACAATCTCCAAGTGGATAGGAAATTGCATCAGATTCTGTTACTCCTACCATGGAAAGCAAACTCCACAGAACATAAGGCCTCATTCTACAAGGTCTACAGCCACTACCACAGCTTTCTTACGAGGAGTGGCTACCAAGGACATTATAGAGGCTGCTACTTGGACCTCCGTGCATACATTTGCCAAGCATTATAATTTACCTTTATACTCTAGATCCCGAGCAGGGTTTGCCACTGCTGTTTTGCAAGGGATCCTAACTACACCATAATTTCTTCTTCCTCCTCCCCTAGTTTGGCTATGGTATTCTACCCATTTGTAAGGACTGCAGATGCATCCTTGAAGGACATAGTACAGTTTTGTACCTACCATAAATGTAGATGTCGAACAGGAATGCATCTGCAGTCAGGATTACCCACCCTCCTTCCCTCTGTGGTATTCCTAGGGTATTTGCCCATCTAATAGCTAGCTGGGGATCTCTTATGGTGTATTTGTTTGTATATATGTACATACATGCTTATTTTTTGTGTTTGCCTTCTACTATTTGGAAACATTGGCATTTATCCAAAATTTAGCTATCCAAAAGGGCAACTGGCATCTGGGGCAAGAAACACTGAGGAAAATGGCATCGGCTGATGCCTTTATACCCGAAGAACTGCAGCTATGACATCGGGTGAAGTGCGACACCAGCCGAGGCCAGACCCAGACTTTGGAATCCGGCCGACCGAAGGGCTGCCTGACGACAGGACAACCCATTTGTAAGGACTGCAGATGCATTCCTGTTCGGACATCTACATTTATGGTAGGTACAAAACTGTACTTTACGGTCATTGGTGAATTAATGGAGTTGATTCTTAACAACGTTTTTCTATTTAATGATGAACTTTACATTCAGGTTTGTGGAGTGGCCATGGGTACCCCATGCACCAACAGCTATGCGAATGTAGTGCTGGCGCAATGGGAGACGAGTGATTTATCAAGAGAATCCGTGGAAAAAACATCTTAAATTATATCAGAGATTTGTCAATGATATATGTATTTTATGGGAAGGGAATATTGTGGAACTGGAAAGTTTCCACTCTTTCCTGGAATGTAGTACGGATTTTTTAAAATTCACAATGACATACAATGAGAGACAGTTGGATTTTCCGGATGTAAGGATGCAACAAAATGAGAAAGGAGATATAGAAACTAGTCTATTTAGGAAAGACTGTTGGAAAAATAACATTTTCCAAGGAATAGTATGCACCCAAAACATACCTATAAGAGTATTATGAGAAGTCAGCTCTTAAGGATGGCTCGTATACATTCGAATGATGCCACCATTAAGGATAGGTTGAATGAGATATCTGAACATTTGAGAAATAGAGGTTATAAAGAAGAGGAGATAAAAATGAATAAGACACAAATAATGAATGAAAGGGAAAATAAAGCAAGGCCATTCTTACGAGGCAAACAGGATAATGCATCGTATAGATGAGTTAGTAACAGTCCAAAGAGACCAAGAATCATCCTTACACATACTACCGATACAGTAGTAGTAAGTAGAATAATAGAGGAACTGGAAGATCTTGCTGTCCAATGATGAATGTAGAGAAATAGTGGGAGATGAACCAAGTTTTAGCTATAGAAATGCCAGCAACTTAAAAAACATTTTATGCAAAGATAATTATCTGGAGCCATGTGTAGGATCGGCAAGGAAGGGAACTTTTCCATGTAGGAAATGCACGATGTGTAAGTTCATCTGCACGGATAATTGTTTTGTGCATCCAGTTACTAAGAAGAAATATATGCTTAATTTATATGCAGATTGTATGACAAGGAACATTGTTTACTTAGCAACATGTTCCAGATGTGAACATTTTTATGTAGGGAAAACTATTAGAAAAATGAAGGAGAGACTTTCTAAACATATTAGTGACATTAGACTTGATGACACCAAGAATCCATTAGTGAGACATATTGGAGTCAACCCGAATCATGATTTTGTTTTGAGAGTCTTGAAGGTGGTTTATGCATCTAAAAGAGGGGGTGACATCAATAATAGGCTTGAACAGGAGGAAATGTATTGGATTGGCAAGCTTCAAGCACATTTGAAACCTGGGTTAAATAGAGCATTTCCCGTTCAGCCTGCATTAAGGCAAAGGAGACTGAGAAGGCGTGTCTGCCATGATGCGGATGGGTGTGATCATACTAACTGATATGCCATTGGTACAGAGCCCTTTTAAAAAGTTTGGGCGCCTTTTAGAAAATGGATCTGATGAAGGGTTGATGTTTTAACCTGAAAGCGTTTATCCGTTGTCTTTCGTTTTTTGTTGGAGTCTCAGCCTAATAAATGTAAAAAGTGTTTTTACTACTTGTTCGTTCCCTATGGATTGATTCCTTATGAAGTAGATGTGAGGCATGTTATACTGCGGAAAAGGACTTTTCGTATCTATCTTTGGTGAAGTTTATCCGTTGGTCACAGGAGCTTCATTTAATCTGGCTGCATTTTATGTGCTGTTGGCTGGCTTTTGGTTATTTTATTACAGCACCCTCCTACTTAGATTCTGGATTTTTGTGCTTGGTTTTATATATATATATATATATATATATATAATTTTGCTCTCCATTTGGGGGGCACCTGACATCTGGGCAAGAAAAATTGAATAAAATGGTGTCGGCGGCATGTTTTATACCGCTGGCGTCATGGAAGAGGAGACAGCAACCGACGCAGGACCCAAGAGTTTTGTTATTCAGGCCAACTGAGGGCAACCTGCCAGCAGATTACCCCCAATTGTGATGACTGCAACAGTGAATACACTCAACATCTACATTTATGGTAAGTGTACACAACTGTACTTTCTCCAACTCTTAGCTGCTCTCTGAATTTGGCTGTCAGTTTCTAATTTGAAAAATTTCCACCTAGATGGCCCGTCAGTAACAGGCCTGACAAGCCTGGTTGAACTGGTGTTGTCATGAAGGCCATCATGGACACCACACCCATGAAGCTATATATTTATTTATTTTGCCTTGAACAGATGTCATCTGTTGCTATTAAGATCAGTACTTCAGCAATGTGGTTTTCACTTTTAACAGGAAAAAGCTTACCACTTTTGTCATTGCATTGTATAGTAGATGATCAATCAGAATTCTTTCCCTAGGACAAGAGCATGACCGGCAGAATGTAAGGGACAGAGAGACTTGTGTCTGTTTCATTGTTTTCAGTGGTCCCATTCTATTTGTAGATTATCATCTGTGAGAAGTGTTTATCGTGAGTAATGCTTTTCAGATGTGATTAAGAACAAATGAAATGATACCAACCCAGTACCCCATTAAGTGACTCAGTCTGTGTCTCATCCCTCTTCTCATTTGCTTTGTCTGGTGGTGGCTTCTGATGTGAATGACTAGAGTTCCTTTTAGTTCATGGGGCCGTTTAGTGCTTCTGAACTTTGGTCAGTGAGAGATTGACTCCTTTTATGTCTCCCAATCTGATAGGCTGCTTACCATCAGGATTCAATTGGTCTGTGTGAGCAGATGTTCTTCGTGTTTCACTGTTGCAGCCATCACATTTGGTTTATCGGCTTGCAGTAGCCCTCAGTCGGCCTGATTATCAAAGTCTTGGGTCCTGCGTTGGTTGCTGTCTCATCTTCCATGACTTCAGGTAGTCAGGGGTATAAAGCATGCAGCCGACGCCATTACATCAGTCTTTCTTGCCGTGCGGTGCCCAAAGCAGAAGGAGTTCGCAAGTGCCGGTCAGCCAACTCCCGAAATTTTCGTTTTTGAGTTTCAGAACCGAAGTCTTAAACTAAAGCTAAGTACCCCATTGGGGAAACTTTTTCTTTCTCTAAACTGATGTCAGTAAAAGTCAGTAATTGTATTTCTTGTGGAAACTAAATACCTTATAAAGATTTTCATTCGTACGTATTCTTTGCCTCTAGGCCCTGTCCACGACGTACCTCGCTGTCGGTTTTGTGCCTTATTTAAGCAACAAACTATTCGTCAGTATATTTACGCTTCTAAATATTTTGGTACTCTGTTCAGTTATCCAGATATGTCTTCGGTAAGCCATCCGACTTCCAACATCCTGAAAAAACGCAAAGTTAAAGACAGAGACAGGCCGCCAAGGTCCAAAGCTGCCGACGACACTTATCCTAAGCCAGTCGCCAGTTCGCCGGTACTCAATGAGGCACTTTCGCAGCCCTTGATACCCACTAGTTCAGATTCGCAGGCCTCTACTGAGACCCATTCGGAGTCCGGTATGCCGCAAGATGCTTCAACTGTGGAACCTGCGGATGTCTCTACCTTGGATGGGTCCGGAGCCGCTGTGCAGGCACTGGCTTCTGAGGGTGTATTCATGCCTACTGATTTGCATATTAAACAGATGCCTTCTTCTTTACTTAGGCCTCAATTTCGATGCATACCTTAAAAACTGACACCCAAGCCACATGCTCAGGCCTCTGTGCCTAAAACACAAATGATAAGAATGGCTGAGGATCTAATAACTCTAATCAGGGGTAGCCACCCCCCACCCCCCCACAAGAGATCTAGGACTAAAGTTGATTATGAATCTTCTGATCAGGATTCTGTTTTCTCTGATTCTTCTGATGATCTGGATTTGCCCTTATCTACTTATGAAGATTCTGATGCAGAGGGCTCCATTCCCTCTGCTTCCCCTCCTGAGGATTTTTCTTTTAGGGAAACCTTACATACTCTTAAGGGAGCATTTCCACTGGGAAAGCCAGGATTTTTCTGATTCAAAAAAAGAGTCTTAGGGATTTCATTCTCCTACCTCAGCATAGGCCTTTAGCTATTCCTCCTGTACTAGACATTGTTGATGATGCTTTTTCAGAATCTAGTTTGGCCCTTGATTCCCTGCCTCCTGCTCCCAGAAAACCTGACAGATACTACAGAGGGTCCCTGAGTCCGACAAGTTCCTTTTTAAAAATCCTATTGCAGATCCAGAGACTATTTCACAGGGGCCCAAGGGCATTAAGGCTTCTACTGCTAAAAAACCTACCCCTTCTGATAGAGACTCCAGGGCACTGGATAGACGGGGTAAGAAGGTTTACACTTCTGCAACCTTGGCCATTAGGGCTTTAAACTGCCACTTTCATATGCTTAAATATCAATTGCATGTTATGGGCTTACTGAAACAGAAAATTATGTTGATTTCTGATTGTGTGGAAAATAGTTACAGGACTTATTGCATTCAGCTGAACAAGTTGGAAAGCATACTTTGCAATGTGTTTTTGATTCCTTGGAGGCCTCTTGAAGGGCCGCCGTAACTGGATCTGTGATAAGAAGGCATGCTTGGCTCAAGGAGCAAAATCTGCCTGATCATGTTAAAGCTAAATTGTTGGATGCTCCTTTACAGCAGGACAGTCTGTTTGGTAATGAGGCAGAAGAGGTTTTAAAAAAGACAAAGCTAAATCTATGCAAACTTTAAAAGATTTCTTGCAAGTGCAGACACCCAGGTTCAGCAGGCACTGGCCTACTAAGAATTGGTCCTTTCCAGTGTCCAACAGAGCTGCTCAGGTCAATTCCAGACGCTCCAAAGGCTCCAGGATTCAGTCACAAGGATCTTACAGGGCAAAACAATGGGGTGCCTCCACCTCCAAATCAGGAGGTAGCAAAGCAGCACCCTACAGTAAACAGTCTCAATGACTTTCCTCTGCCATCTCCAAGCAATTATCTTTTGGGAGCCCCTTTGGGGGAAAAACTAGCACTTCATGCTCAAAATTGGCATCTAATTACCCAGGACAAGTGGGTCTTAAACATAGTATCCCAGGGGTACAGATTTCGTTTCCACACTTTGCCAATTCCAAATGGATGGCCAGATCTGCTACCAAATCAGTGAGCAGAGGCCCAGAAACAAGTCAAGTCCCCTCATGGATATGGGGGCTATTCAACCCGTACCAGAAAAGGAAAAGGACAAGGGTTTTATTCAAGACTTTTCCTGGTACCCAGAAAAGACAAATTATGGCGTCCAATTCTGGACTTATCCATTCTAAATACTTTCCTGGACAATCCGAAATTCAAGATGCTAACTCTACAACAGCTACTGCCTATGCTAGGCAAGAATGCCTGGTTGGTAACTCTAGACTTAAGAGGCATACCTGCATATACCAATCGGGGAATCTTGCAGAAGATACCTCCGCTTCAAAGCAGGCTATTTACATTACCAGTTCTCTGCACTGCCCTTTGGCTTATCTACTGTGCCCAGGGTCTTCACAAAGTGCCTGGCAACAGTAATTGCTTTTTACAGGCAAAGAAATATTCAAATTTATCCATACCTGGACGACTGTTTAATTCAGGCAGAAAACAAGGACACTCTTCTAAAACATCTGGCGATGTCCTTCATGGATGCATCTGCAGTCATAACAAATGGGTTGTCCTGTCGTCAGGCAGCCCTTCGGTTGGCCGGATTCCAAAGTCTGGGTCCGGCTTCGGCTGATGTCGCACTTCACCCGACGTCATCTCTGCTGGTCTTCGGGTATAAAGGCATCAGCCAACGCCATTTTCCCCAGTCTTTCTTGCCGCGTGGCGCCCGAAGCAGAAGCTGTTCGCAAGTGCCGGTCGGTCAGATCCAGAGATTACTACTACCGAATACTACTTCGAAGACTTCTAAAAGCTAAGTACCCGTTGGGGACTCTTTCTTGCCTCAGCCGATGTCAGAAAAAGTCAATAACTGTTTAACTTGTGGGAAACAAATACCTCATAAAGATTTCCACTTTTATTGCCTGCCTTGCTTAGGCCCAGACCATGACGTAGCAGCCTGTTCGGCCTGTGCTTCCTTCAACCGACGAACGCTTAGACGTCGGTCGGAGTTTGCTGAACAGTTTTTCGGTTCAGATTTTGCGTACATTATGCCGTCGGATCCTCCGACTACCCAAATTGTTAAAAAACACAAAGAAAAAGACCGACACTCGCGGTCCGCGGTTTCGGCCGAAACCACGGTTAAGCAAGCCGCGAGTGTCTCGGTTTTGGCCGAAACCGAGAAAACCGGTCAATCTACAGCCGAATCCATGACTACTACCGAGGCTCCTGCTACCTTAGTTGAATCGGCCTCAGAAATTTTGCCTACAATTGTGGTTCCTAGTGATTTATCAGACACCATCCCTTTGGATGTCTCTACCCCAGTACGTGGTGCTGCTAGGCCTCCTGCAGCCATGTCTGTTAAGGCCTTTGCCAGGGCTAAAGCAGCCAAATCTGTTAAATCAGTGCCTGTTAAGCCCCCCTCACACAGGCCCACTTCAAGTTCCTCTCTGGCAGAGGATTTAATATCCTTAATTAGAGGATCCCAATCTAACCCAGACAGGGCCTCTCAGCCCCCAGAAAAGAGACCTAGTGCAGAGCCCCCCGAGCCAGTGTCCTCTGATGATTCTGCGGATGACTCAGACATTACAGACCAGCCAGAGGCTCCTTTTTCTACTTATGAAGACTCCGATGCTGAAGAATCCATTCCAGCTGCCTCTCCACCAGAGGAATTTTCCTTTGGGGAAACCTTACATGCCATGAGAGAACAATTCCAATGGCAGGGACAAGATTTCTCAGATTCCAGAAAAAGGCTTAGGACATTTCTGCACTTACCGCAACATAGGCCCTTAGCTATACCTCCTGTACTGCCTGTTGTGGATGATGCATTTAATGATGTTTGCACTTCTCCTGATTCTTTACCTCCAGCCCCTGCCAAGCCAGATAGATTTTACAGGGTGCCAGACACTCATCACCACCTATACAAGGCCCCTCTTGCAGATCCTGAAACTATATCCCAGGGGCCTAAAGCAGTAGCCTCGACCTCAGCAAAAAACCCTATTCCTTCTGAAAGGGAATCCAGGTCCTTAGATAGATGGGGGAAAAAAGTTTACACCTCTGCTACTCTCTCAGCTAGAGCTTTAAACTGTCAGTTTCATATGATCCAATACCAAGAGTTTATGCTTGATCAGTTAACTAAAAAGCTGTCCTCTGATGACTCCTTAGATAAGAAATATGTATTAGAAATGGTGAATAACATCTAACAGGTTAGTAACCATTCTTTAAAATGTGGCTATGATGCACTGGAGGCTTCATTTAGATCAGCCATGACTGGCACAGTGATAAGAAGGCATGCATGGTTGAAAGAACAGGTCTTACCGGATCATGTTAAAGCAAAGCTGTTAGATGCTCCTATGGATAAGGCCAGTCTATTTGGTACACCTGCTCAGCAAGTAATGAAGAAAATGGAAGAGAAGGCAAAATCTGTACAAACAGTTAAAGATTTCTTAAAGGTTCAGCCACCAAGGTTTAGCAGGAACTGGCCTGCCAAAAATTGGTCCTTTCCAGACTCCTCAAAATCCCAAAGAGGCAGGAATTAGACGCTCTAGAGGCAGAAATCAATCCAGTGGAGGTGCCTACAGAGGACGACAGTGGCAAGGCAATAACCGAGGCTGAGACACAACCACTGCCACTGCAACAGGACAATCACAGTGACTTGGCTCTGACACCGCCTACCAGGGAGCAAGTAGCAGCACCTTTAGGCAGAAAGTTAGCCTTATTTTCGAAAAATTGGCACTATATCACAAAAGACAAGTGGATTTTGCAAACCATAGACCAAGGCTACAGGTTCCACTTCCACACATTACCAGTAAAAAGAGGAATGCCAAGCCTACCTCCAAATCAAAAAACAGAAGCTCTAAAACAGATAGCAAAATTAGCAAAGATGAGAGCTGTGGAAAGAGTACCAATAACAGAACAGGGAAAAGGATTCTACTCCAGACTCTTCCTAGTACCAAGAAAAGAGAAAAGTTGGAGACCTATTCTCGACCTGTCCGTCTTAAACACATACATCATTGTCCCAAAATTCAAAATGCTGACCCTACAGCAACTTCTTCCCATGCTGGGCAAGGAGTGTTGGCTGGTAACTCTAGATCTCAAGGAGGCATACCTGCACGTCCCCATACGACCAAATTGCAGAAGATACCTCAGATTTCTTGCAGGATCAGAGCATTATCAATTCTCAGCATTGCCCTTTGGCTTATCTACTGCGCCCAGAGTATTCACAAAATGCCTGGCATCAGTAATCGCTCACTGCAGACTACAGGGAATCCAAATTTACCCATACTTGGACGACTGCCTGTTACAAGCGGACAACAAAAGCAAGCTGACAACAGATTTACAAAGGGTCATTTGCTTACTACAAGCCCTGGGATACACAGTCAATTTACAAAAGTCAAGGCTGATACCATCCCAAACAAGAACATTCTTGGGTGCGGAATTGGACACAGTAAAACAAATGGCATTCCTAACTGCAGAAAAACAAAAAGAACTCCCTCTTTACTTCTTGGCATTAATAAAGCGGAACAAACTAACAGCAAGAAAAGTACTGCAGGCCTTGGGCTTCATGGCATCATGCATAATCTTGGTCCCACATGCCAGACTGCATATGAGAAAGCTACAGTGGTACCTAAAGAATTTATGGTCTCAACACAAGCACACTTAGAAACCGAAATCCCACTAATCCCATGCCTAAAACAGGAGTTCCTATGGTGGGCTCAAGCATGCCAGTCAAACCCAGGCTTACCCTTCCACAACTTTCAAGCAAGCCAAACCATCACAACGGACGCCTCAGACCTAGGATGGGGGGCGCACATGTTGGACAAATGCATACAAGGATTGTGGACTCAAGACCAGCTGCATCTGCACATAAACCAAAAGAAATGCTGGCAGTAAAACTAGCAATCCAGAAATTCAGACCATTCCTCAAAGAAGGCCATTTAATGATAAGGACAGACAACACCACAGTCATGTGGTACATCAACAAACAGGGAGGCACTCATTCTTACCCCTATGCAGAATGACTCTGGACCTCTGGAATCTGGCTCTGAGCTACAACATCCAGTTACAGGCAATATTTGTGCCGGGAAAAGAGAACACCCTAGCAGACATGTTAAGCAGAACCACCTCGGATGCTCACGAATGGATGCTACACCCGGACATCTTCAAGGCCATCACAGAGAAATGGGGAATGCCACAAATAGACCTATTCGCATCCTCACTCAATCACCAGCTCAAAAAATTCTGCACAAGGACATACCACCCACTTGCATGGAAGGTGGACTCTCTATCCTTCAGTTGGAAAGGCCTGACAGCATATGCATTCCCACCTCTTCCCTTGATGCACAAGATACTACTGAAAATCAAAGAGGAACGTCCAAGGATAATCCTGATAGCTCCGAATTGGCCAAGACAACACTGGTACCCATTGCTGAGGAGCATGTCTCGGGGGAGAATGTGGTCAATACCCCTGATGCCTTTGATGTTAACTCAAAACAACTACAACATCATGCATCCAAACCTAAAAACCTTGCAACTGACTGCCTGGAACATCACATAGCAGCAACTAACCCAGACCTATCCCAAAGGGTTAAAGACATTATCCTTGAAGCCCGCAGACCTTCAACATGAAGGAACTATGCGGGAAAATGGAAAAGGTTTGTCATTTGGAGTACTGAAAGAGGAAAAGATGTGTCGAACATAGATATTGCTAACATCCTGGAGTACTTGGCAGAGCTTCTACATACAGGCCTGTCCTATTCCTCCATCAAGATACATGCATCAGCTATTTCAGCAGAATACTGCTTCGATCCACCTGTCTTTTCGCATCCTCTACTCAGGCAGTTCCTCAGAGGGATCAAGAATGTAAAACCTCCTAGGAAACCACCATTACCAGCATGGGACTTGAACTTTGTGCTAGAAAAGTTGACACTCCCTCCGTTTGAACCAACAGCAACAGCAGATCTGCAACACCTATCATGGAAAACTGCTTTCCTACTGGCAATTACTTCAGCAAGGAGGGTTTCGGAACTACAGGCCTTAATGGCAGTGCAACCCTTCCTAATCTTCCATCAAGATAGGGTGTCCATGAGAACTAATCCTACATTTATGCCTAAGGTGGTATCCAGAGTGTCTTTAAACCAGGCAATCCACCTACCTACCTTCTTTCACAATCCACAGAACAGGGGGGAAAGACTGCTGCATACCTTGGATGTACATAGGCAGTTACGCTACTACCTGGACAGAACCAAGGGTAACAGAAAAACTGACCAGCTTTTAGTAGCCTATGCAACAGGAAGGGAAGGAAAAGCAATTTCCAAACAGACAATCTCCAAATGGATAGGAAATTGCATAAGATTCTGTTACTCCTACCATGGAAAACCAATTCCACAGAACATAAGACCTCATTCTGCAAGGGCTACAGCCACTACCACAGCTTTCTTACGAGGAGTGGCAACCAAGGACATTATTGAGGCGGCTACTTGGACCTCCGTGCATACATTTGCCAAGCATTATAATTTACCTCTATACTCTAGATCCCGAGCAGGGTTTGCCACTGCTGTACTGCAAGGGATCCTAACTACACCATAATTTTTCTTCCTCCACCCCTAGTTTGGCTATGGTATTCTACCCATTTGTTATGACTGCAGATGCATCCATGAAGGACATAGTACAGTTTTGTACCTACCATAAATGTAGATGTCCGAACTGGATAGCATCTGCAGTCAGGATTACCCACCCTCCTTCCCCTCTGTGGTACTCCTAGGGTATTTACCGTCCTAATAGCTAGCTGGGGGGGGAGTCTCTTATGGTGTATTTGTTTGTATATATGTACATACATGCTTATTTTTTGTGTTTGCCTTCTACTTTTTTTTGGAAACATTGGCATTTATCCAAAATTTAGCTTTCCAAGAGGGCAACTGGCATCTGGGGCAAGAAACACTGAGGAAAATGGCGTCGGCTGGTGCCTTTATACCCGAAGACCAGCAGAGATGATGTCGGGTGAAGTGCGACATCAGCCGAACCCAGACTTTGGAATCCGGCCGACCGAAGGGCTGCCTGACGACAGGACAACCCATTTGTTATGACTGCAGATGCTATCCAGTTCGGACATCTACATTTATGGTAGGTACAAAACTGTACTTTTGTAAAAAGTCTAACTTGTTTAGAGTACACCATAAACGAAAAGAAATCACAACTGGTACCCTCACAAATAATTACATTCCTGGGTGCAAGATTGAGTACAACTGCCCAGATGACTTAACTCACACCAGAAAAGCAAATTCAGTTGATGACTTGCTTCAAACAGGTGGCCACAAAAACCCAGCTATCTCCGAGACCAATTCTGCAGGCCTTGGGGTTCATGGCCTCCTGCATTCTTCTAATTCCATATGCAAGACTGCATATGAGGAAACTTCAGTGGTACCTAAAAAGCTTATGGAGTCAACATTGTCACAGCCTGGAAACAATGATTTCTATCATTCCTTGCCTGCAACTAGAGTTCCTGTGGTGGGCAGAGGCCTGCCACCAAAACAAGGGACTGTCATTGATTCCACCCCCTGCCACCCAAACCCTGACCACAGATGTATCAGTCTATGCTTGGGGGGGGGGTGCATCTGGCAGGCAGATGCATTCAGGGCCAATGGAGCCCAAATAAAATGCACCTACATATCAATCAGAGATGCTAGCTGTACAGAATGGTCTGACAGCCTACAAGGACTACCTTCATCGAGGACAACTACTGATAGACAGACAACACCACTGTCATGTGGTACATAAACAAGCAGGGGGGGTACACACTCCTACCCCCTTTGCAGACTAGCCATGGCATTGTGGAACACGGCCTTGACTTATCAAATACATCTACAAGCTCAATTCCTGCCAGGAAAGCAAAATACTCTGGCAGACTAACAAAGCAGAAATCTTATGAACCCACACGAATGGAAACTGGATCCACAAATCTTCAGCATGTTGACATGCAAATAGGGGAGCCCAGACATAGATCTTTTTGCCTAACCCAAAAACTATCAGTTGGACAAATTCTGCACAAGAATTCATCACAAAAAAAGCTTGGAAAGTGGATGCTCTATCCTTCAGCTGGAAAAATCCATCAGTCTATGCCTTTCCCCCTCTGCCTCTGGTTTCCAAGGTCTTAATGTCAGACAAGAAAAAACAAAAATGATTCTGATTGCTCCAGACTGGCCTCGCCAACACTGGTACCCGCTCTTGCGCAATATGACGCATCTTCCTCCATGGTACCTGCCTCAGACACCTTACCTACTGTCTCAGCAGAACTATCAAATTCTTCACACTGCTCCAAACTTTGAATCTTGCAGCATGGCTAATCAACTAATTTCACCAGTTACATCTCTCAGCAAACCTGTGATGGATGTCATTTTGGATGCTAGAAGGCCTAGTACTAGAAAATCTTATGCTGACAAATGGAAAAGATTCTGTGCTTGGAAACAAGCACAAGGAATAAGCACAGCACTGCCCAATATTCCTCAGAGTCTGCAATACTTAACTGAGATGCTTCACAAGGGCCTGTCTTTTTCTTCCAAAAAAATCCATGCCTCTGCCATTTCAGCTCATTACAACACAGAGCCTCCCCTTTTTTCTCATCCTGTACTAAAGCAGTATCTCAGAGGGGCCAAAAATTTAAGACCTCCCAGGAGAGCACCAACTCCTGCATGGGACCTTTACCTCCTTTTGAGCCAGCTGCTACTGCGGACCTAAAATTTCTCTCTTGGAAAACAGCTTTTCTTTTAGCAGTCACTTCAGCTAGAAGGATTTCAGAACTACAGGCTGTTATGGCAGTGGAGCCTTTCATTATTTTTTACCCGGACAGGGTGGCCCTCAGGACCAATACATCCTTTATGCCTAAAGTGGTAACTAGTGTGGCCCTTAATCAGACCATTCATCTGCCAACTTTCTTCTCAAACCCACAGAACAAGGGTCAGCGGATTCTGCATTCATTGGATGTACACAGACAACTAAGATTCTACTTAAACAGGACAAAATGTCTAAGAAAATCAGAACAATTGCTGGTGGCATTTGCTGCAGGGTCAGAGGGAAAGGCTATTTCAAAGCAGACTATTTCAAAATGGATAAGCCATTGTATTTGTTTCTGCTATATGCACCATGGTAAACCAGTCCCCAAGGGGATCAGATCTCATTACACCAGGGCTGCATCTACTTCTGCAGCCTTTCTCAGAGGGGTTCCTACCAGAGACCGTCTAGAAGCTGCTACCTGGAGCTCAGTTCATACGTTCACCAAGCATTACCATTTACCTCTCTTCTCTAAATCCAGAGCTGGTTTTGCCACTGCTGTCCTGCAGGGCCTTATAGCTGCTCATAATGCTGTATAAATCCATCCTCCCAACCATAGCTTTGGGATTCTGCCCAAATGTAATGACTGCAACAGTGGAACACGAAGAACATAGTACAGTTGTGTACACTTACCATAAATGTAGATGTTAGAGTGTATTCACTGTTGCAGTCCTGGTTACCCACCCTCCAGCCCCCTGTTTTTTCTCTTACTATACCTCTCCTTTCTTTTACTATGCTTAAAAGCCTTTTTGGTGTATTTGCTTTTGTTTGGAGGTGTATTTTTTGTGGTTTATATTATATACATATATATTTATATATAATTTGCTTCCCATTTGGGGGGCACCTGACATCTGGGGCAAGAAAAACTGATGTAATGGGGTCTGCTGCATGTTTTATACCCCTGATGTCATGGAAGAAGGGACAGCAACCGATGCAGGACCCAAGACTTTGTTAATCAGACTGACTGAGGGCAACCTGCCAGCAGATTACCCAAATGTAATGACTGCAACAGTGAATACACTCAGAACCTCTACATTTATGGTAAGTGTAGACAACTGTACTTTATCATGGTTGGCCAGTGAAAGAGTAGGATCCCAGGTGATCCTTGGGTACTTCTGTTATATTACAGTGGTAGTAGATTGCTGTCTGTCAGTAATTAGATTTTGGGATTTAGGGCGTCCTGAGGTGCCGCGTATTATATTAGACTTCAGGGAGTCTAATTTAATATTCAACACCTCATAATGCCCTAAATCCCAAAATCTAATTACTGACATACTCGTAGTATATTTTTTGTCTATAGACATAACTCTGTAAAGCTGGATTGTAGTTTCTGTTGAAAGTTCAATGCGTTTGTACAAGACTCTAGTAATAAGATGTCATTTGCATAAAGGACTAAGTAGAGGTGGTGCAGGTCAGTGGATTTCTCATTGATGAGCAGAGAAAGAACAGTGGACCAAGGACTGATCCTTGTGGAACTCTTGCATCAGTAGTACCCTCAGTCAAAAGGCAGATACCTAGGTGTACTTGGAAAGTTGTGTTTTGGAAGTAACTTTGAAATCATCTTATTGTATTTCAGACAACAATGAGTTAGATAAGTATGCAAAGGGGCAGGTTATCATTTACTATTTCAGATTTTTTTGTCTGGTCAGTGAAGAGACCCTCTGTTAGTTTTGAATCATTCATATTGTTAGAAATCGTGTCAGTGAATCTGTATAGTGCTGTCTTGCTACTAAAAAAATTCTGAAACCATGTTTATCATAAAGAAGTCCTTATTTGCTGATTGATTACCAAACGTGTTTGTATTTTTTTCAAGTGTTTAGTATAGGGCAAATGTTTGCTTTGGTCCTGTAATCTTTGTATTCCTTAGCTTTTGCAGTTTTTGGGGAGGGGGCAGATTTAAGTTTTTAAAGACTAAAAATAGAAGTGGTTGACGAGACAAATATATGAGATGAGTGGTTGTGCTGCGAAGGGAACTGATGATGTTCATCGTGTTACACTGCTGCAGTCATCACACTTGGGTTGTCCTGCCGTCAGGCGGTCCCACAGTCGGCCCGAGTTCCAAAGTCTTGGTCCGGTGTCGGTTGCTGTCGCTTCTTCCCTGACGTCAGTGCGCCAGGGGTATATAAGAGGCATCTGACGCCATTTTCCTCAGTCTTTCTTGCCGTGCGGTGCCTGAAGCAGAAACAGTTCGCAAGTGCCGGTCGGCCGACCCCTGAGATTTTCAAATTGAATTTCAGACCGAAGTCTTCAGTAAAGCTAAGTACCCCGTTGGGGAACCTTTTCTTGCCTCAGTCCGATGTCAGAAAAAGTTAACAATTGCATTTCTTGTGGGAAGCAAATACCTCATAAGGACTTTCATTCTTGCTGTATTCCTTGCCTAGGCCCAGACCACGATGTCACAGGTTGTTGGTTTTGTGCTAGGTTTAATAAACGAACTATCAAACGGTTCGATTTCGCCCGACATTACTTTGGTAGGAAATTTAATTATACCATGCCGTCGGAGCAACCGACGACTGGCATGCATAAAAAACTCAAGGATAAGGATAGGCAGCCTAGACCCAAACCAGACTCCGAGGCCTCGGCTGGACCTGTCGTCAGTTCTCCGGTTTTCAGTGAGGCGCCTACGCAGCCCCTGATGACCGCTGAATTAGAACCCCAGACGGCTTCTGATTCACAAGCGGAGAGTACTAGGCCGGTGCAGCCTTCTTCTTTAGGCCCTTCCAACTCCATAGCAGAAGGAGATTCCGGTACAGTAGAAACGCCTTCGGTTGCAGAAGGTGTCTTCAGACCGACTACACTCACCATTAAATCTTATGCTAAGCTTAAAACTCCATTAAAATCTAAAAAGACTGTACATCAGTCTCCAGCACAAGGCCCCATGCCTAAGAAACAAATGCTTAAGATGGCTGAAGATTTAATTACCGTAATCAGGGGTTCCCATCCCCCTCCTGAAAAAAGGCCCAAGACAAGAGGAGGATTATGCTTCCTCTGACCAGGTTTCAATTTCCTCAGATTCTTCTGAGGAACAGGAATACTCTTTTCCCCCTTAAAAAGATTCTGATGCTGCTGAGTCTATTCCCTCAGCATCTCCTCTAGAAGACTACTCCTTTGGGGAAACTTTACATACCATGAGGGAACATTTCCACTGGGAAGGCCAGCATTATTCTGATTCTAAGAAAAGGCTCCGAGAGTTCCTTTTACTTCCCCAGCACAGACCACTTGCTATCCCTCCTGTGTTAGACATTGTGGATGATGTTTACCTAGAATCTAGTCTTAACCCAGACTCTCTACCTCCTGCTCCAGCCAAACCAGACAGATATTACAGAGTCCCTGACTCACACAAATTCCTATATAAAAGCCCTGTTGCTGACCCAGAAACAATTTCCCAGGGTCTCAAAGGGGTTAAGGCCTCCATTGCTAAACATCCTGTACCCTCTGAAAGGGATTCCAGAGCTCTAGATAGATGGGGAAAGAAGGTATACACTTCAGCTGCTTTAGCTATGAGAGCCTTAAATTGGCAGTTTCACATGTTAAAATATCAGCAATTTCTAATGTCTCAGTTAAAACAAAAAATGAGCACACATTCAGAGCAGCATGATTTCAAGGAAATGCAGGATCTGTTACATGCAGCTGAACAGGTGGGCAAACATACTTTGCAATGTGGATTTGATTCACTGGAAGCTTCCTGTAGAGCAGCAGTGACTGGGTCTGTCATACATAGACATGCTTGGCTAAAAGAACAAACCCTGCCTGATCATGTTAAAGCAAAATTATTGGATGCACCTTTACAGCAGGATGTTTTATTTGGTGTAAAGGCAGAGGAGGTTTTAAAGAAAATGGAGGATAAGGCAAAATCTATGCAGACGGTCAAGGATTTTTTTTTACAGGTTCAACCCCCTCGGTTCAACAGAAATTGGCCAACAAAAAACTGGTCCTTTCCAGCATCTGACAGACCACAGAGGGGCAAATACAGACGCCCAAGGGGCAGAGGTCAGTCACAAGGCCCTTACAAACCTCGCCAATGGGGTACCGCTACCCAGAAAGGAGGAGAAGACAGGCCCCAAGCTAACAGAAGACAAACACAATGACTTAACCCTCAGACTGCCAAGCAAATCTCTCTTGGCAGCTCCCTTGGGAGGAAAATTATCACTTTTTGCAGAGAACTGGCACATCATTACAGAAGACAAATGGGTCCTAAACATTGTTTCACAAGGATACAGATTCCACTTTCACACCTTGCCAAGGATAAAAGGAATGCCAAACCTGCCACCAAATCAATGGGCGGAGGCACAAAAACAAATTACAGCTCTCATGGACATGAGAGCCATTCAACAGGTACCTACACAGGAGCAAGGACAAGGATTTTACTCAAGACTCTTTCTAGTCTCCAGAAAGGACAAAGCCTGGAGACCCATTCTGGACCTTTCAATTCTAAACACCTATCTCCAAATACCCAAATTCAAGATGCTAACACTACAGCAGCTTCTTCCCATGCTGGGCAGGAAGGCTTGGCTAGTAACGTTGGATCTCAAGGAGGCATACCTGCATGACCCTATCAGACAAAATTGCAGAAGATACCTCCGTTTCATTGCAGGTTCAACTCATTATCAATTCTCTGCACTGCCCTTTGGCTTATCTACTGCGCCCAGGGTCTTCACAAAATGCCTGGCACCAGTAATTGCATACTGCAGACAAAGAGGAATTCAAATATACCCATACCTGGACGACTGCCATATTCAAGCAGAAAGCAAGGACATTCTTTTAAAGCATCTGGCGTTTGTCAAACACCTTTTAAGTTGCCTAGGGTACACAGTAAACGAAAATAAATCAAAACTAGTGCCCTCACAGAACATAACATTACTGGGTGCCAGCTTGAATACAACGGCCTAGATGGCTTATCTCATGCCAGACTAGCAACAACAGCTGATTCAATATTTCAAAATGATGGCAACAAAGACCCAACTCCCTGCAAGAAAAAATCTGCAGGCCTTGGGATTCATGGCATCTTGCATACTCCTAATACCATTTGTAAAACTGCATATGAGGAAATTACAATGGTACCTGAAGAGCGTATGGACACGCCACAGCTTGGAAACAATGATGCCACTCATTCCCTGCCTTCAACAGGAGTTCCTGTGGTGGGCACAGGCATGTCACCTCAACAAGGGTCAGCCTTTTACCTTGCCCACAGCCAGGCAAACTATAACAACAGATGCATCAGACTATGCCTGGGGAGCACACATGGCTGGACATTGCATTCAGGGCAAATGGAACACAGATCAAATGCATCTGCATATCAATCAAAAAGAAATGCTAGCTGTACAGAATGCTCTAGCAGCTTTCAAGGACCTCTTACATCCAGGACAACTCCTAATAAAGACGGAAAATGCCACAGTTATGTGGTACATAAGCAAGGGGGCACACACTTCTACCCCCTATGCAGGCAAGCAATGACCTTGTGGAACACAGCACTGACTTACCAAGTTCAACTACAAGCACAATTCCTGCCAGGAAAGAAAAACACGTTGGCAGACGACCTAAGCAGAAACATCATGGATCCCCACGAGTGGAAACTGGATCCATAAGTATTTGCAATGATAACTCAAAAATGGGGACGCCCAGGCATAGATCTGTTTGCCAACCCCCAAAACTACCAACTTCGAAAATTTTGCACAAGGACATTCCACCCACTAGCTTGGAAGGTGGACGCCCTCTCATTCAGTTGGAAAACATTAACAGTGTATGTCTTTCCGCCACTGCCTCTTCTAGCAAAGGTGCTGCTGAAAGTCAGATTAGAGAGGCCACAAATGATACTCATTGCTCCAGACTGGCCACGCCAACACTGGTATCCAATGCTAAGGACCATGGCCCACCATGGATTTTACCCCAAATTCTTCACCTGCTCACTCAGCAAAACAATCAGATTCTACACAGCCAGCTCAAGACTTTAAATCTGGCTGCATGGCATATTACCTAAACAACCAGCCAACACCTCTATCTAAAGCTGTTATGGATGTCATTCTGGAGGCCAGGAGGCCCAGCACCAGGAAAGCCTATTCAGACAAATGGAAAAGATTTTATGCATGAAACCAGGCTAAAGGCCAAAATCCCCTTGTTCCAAACATTCCTCCGTTCTACAGTACTTAACTGAGATGTTGCACAAAGGACTTTCTTTTTCATCTATTAAGGTCCACGCCTCAGCGATTTCAGCTTACTACAACACGGATCCTCCTTTATTTTCACATCCACTCCTAAGACAGTATCTCAGAGGGGCTAAGAACATAAGACCGCCCATGAGAGCACCAACACCAACTTGGGATCTCAACTTTGTTCTGGAAAAGCTTACACTGCCGCCCTTTGAACCAGCTATTTCAGCAGAGTTAAAGTTTATGTCATGGAAAACTGCCCTGCTACTAGCAATAACTTCAGCTAGAAGAGTCTCAGAGCTACAGGCCCTAATGGCAGTGGAGCCTTTCCTCATTTTTCATCAAGACAGAGTCGCTTTACGGACTAACCCTTCCTTTATGCCAAAGGTGGTATCCTGTGTGGCCCTAAACCAAACCATTCATTTGCCCACCTTTTTCCCAAACCCCCAGAACAAAGGAGAAAGACTTCTGCACTCTTTGGACATTCACAGGCAATTATGTTACTACTTGGATAAAACTAAGGCTTTCAGAAAATCTGACCAGCTCTTTGTATCCTATGCTACAGGTTCACAAGGAAAAGCCATCTCAAAACAGACCATTTCAAAATGGATAGGGCTTTGCATATGTTTCTGTTACACACATCATGGGAAACTGGTACCTGCTACCATTAGGTCCCACTCCACCAGGGCTACAGCTACATCAACAGCCTTTCTCAGGGGGGTACCAGCCAAGGATATTTTGGAAGCTGCAACTTGGAGTTCAGTACATACCTTCACCGAGCACTATCACTTACCTCTATACTCTAGGACTAGAGCTGGTTTTGCCACTGCAGTTCTGCAGGGCCTACTAGCTTCTCCAAACCCTGTTTAACTCCACCACCCATCCTTAGCTTTGGGATTCAACCCAAGTGTGATGACTGCAGCAGTGTAACACAATGAACATAGTACAGTTTTGTACCTACCATAAATGTTAGAGTGTTCACACTGCTGCAGTCCAGGTTACCTTCACTCCATCCCCTCTGAACTACCTGAACTTTTCTATACCTTACAATCTCATACAACCTTTGTGGTGTATTTGCTTATAACTGAAGGTATTATTTGTATTGTCTATACATGTTTCATTGGCAATATGTATTGCCCACGTACTAGGGGGCACCTGACATCTGGGGCAAGAAAAACTGAAGAAAATAGCGTCGGATGCCTCTTGTATACCCCTGGCGCACTGATGTCAGGGAAGAAGCGACAGCAACCGACGCCGGACCATGACTTTGGGACTCGGGCCGACTGCGGGGCCGCCTAACGGCAGGATAACCCAAGTGTGATGACTGCAGCAGTGTGAACACTCGAACATCTACATTTATGGTAGGTACAAAACTGTACTTTTTCATGAAGATGGGGTGTATTTTTGAGAGCTTAGAGGTGTCTTTTTCATTTGTGTTGAGCAGAGCTGTTTTTTACTTCCTTAGCAGTGAGTTCCCTAAACTCAAATCTTAGACTTTAAGCTGCTAAGGTATAGGTGGGAGGAATTAATTTGGGAATTTTGTGTTGTCAATTGGGATGGGTTCAGAACATGGATGTTATAGGTTCATAGGTTCATACTAGGCTATCTGTCCTAGGGCATTTATAAGCCTAGCCAGAGTGTGTTTGACTTTCGCCACCCAATTTAAATTAATTTTGCTATGCCCTTTTTCGAGATTAGTATACTGTGCCTCTGTCTAACAGTGACACAGAAGTGATACCCGGGGTTAGGTCATTAATAGTGTCTAATAGGAGCTTTCTAAAGTCTTTAACATTAAGGCTTCTTGTTATTTTATTGGCTGACTAACTGGAGTTCCTGCCACTACTTGTTAAAGATTTTTGCTATTTTCTAGAATTGTTTCGGGCTGGAGGCTAGTATGGACTGTCTTCAAGAAATTAGGTATCTGAAGTAGTTTACTTCATTTGGTCTTCAACATGTAGGATACCGGATCCGAGCAGGCAGTCTCACGCGCATCTGGCCCAAGTTCCACCCCTTACCCATAATACACCTCCACTACCTTCAAACCCCCAGATCTCGTTTGCTGTGGCTAGCTGAAGCATTGTGATCTTCAGAGCTCTGAGTAGTAAGTGGTTTGAAAGCTTTTAGAAAGTCTTTTTTTCTCTAACTTTTAGAATAGTGGTTAGTATAGGTTCCAATTCTCCTCCCCTCATTCGGTGCATCGAGTAATTAAACTTTACTGTTTAGCTTAGTTTGTTAGTGTAATTGCTTCCCCTCCCCCCTCAGGGTGTTCTGTGTGAGAGTGTGGCGAGTGGTTTTCAGTGGGAAAACTAATATGTTTTTTTCTTACTTGTTTTCCCTCTTTGTCTGTATGGCTGATAAGCCTGTGTTTAAAAGGTGCACTGAGTGTGGCCATAAGTTGTCCCCAGCAGATGGCCACACTCTGTGTGTAATGTGCTTGGGTGTTGCCCATCAAAGTACAGACTGCTTGATATGCGTGGGTTTTAACCCACATGCAGTCAAGGACAGGAAGGCTAAGTTGGCCCTCAATGACCTTCTTCCAACTTCTGAGGCGGTTGCCTCGACCTAACTTCGGTCACTGCCTGTCTTTCCTCTCTTGCCCTTGCTTCTCCTCCTTCCCAGGCTGGGACTCAACCTCCCATTTCAAAGCCTGCGGAAGTGGAGTGGAAAAGGGGCAGAGAGAAGGAGAGAGAGCCAAAATCCAGGCCTGAGAAACGCAAGAGGACCTCGGATCTCCCTTCACCTGCTAAAAGTCATAGTATCCGTGACTCCCCTCAACTCCGATCTCTGAGATTTTCCCCAGAGCCGGAGGATTCACGCTTTACATCTAGGGCCTTGGTTCCCCGACCTGCAAGGTCGGAGTCCATGGGCTTATCGAGGTCCACACGGTTCTTATCGGACGTTGACATGGATAAAATGATTAGGTTCATTCGTACTCAGATCCAAATGTGGGGTCTTGCCCAGCCCCCTCTCCCTCAGGAGGGGGAGCTCACTTCCTTTTTTTACACCGATTTCTCTCTCTCCGATCCGAGGATGGCTTTAGTCAGGGGGTCGGCACCAACAGTACCTGCTTCCTCGTTGCTGACAGCTGCCTGGAGCGTGTCTGATCCAACCAGTTCGGATCCGAGCCACTCTCGGAGCCGGAGCTTGGCTGTCTGATCCGAGGGAAAGGATCTTTTTGCATAATCTCCCTCGGAGCTCTGTCCACTTCAGGCCCGGCTCAGATTCTCTCGTCTGACCCGGGGAGACCGGCTTCCTTATTGGTTCCCCAGGAGTTTCGTTCTCCCTCGACGTTGTGGTAGAAAGGGTTCTCTCTGCTGGAACGAGATCCTTGACTGTCCCCTCACTCCTCTCTGACCCCCTTGTCTCTTTCTATGAATCCCATCATATTACCAGAGGGACAGCCCATGCTTGAAGAGCCCCAGACGGTTCCCCCTGAGGAACAAGTGGCTTGCGAGTTCCTCCCGGAGACCCCCACCGGAAATGTGCCTCGCAAGCATACATGTAAGAGGAGGCACTTGGACTCCCCACCCCCACCCACCCCCCCCTCGAGTCCCTCACTGAGGATACGGATTTGGATGATGGGAAAGATTCACCCAGGTCACCTCCCGAGGATGTCTTCTTTGGAGACATCATGGAAATTTTTCACCAACAGGGAGGTTGGTCCACCCCCAATCTTCTTCTGACGAGTCCTTGTTCCTGGAGGCTTTTGGCATGGGCCTATCTACTTCCTGGGTGTCCCCTCCCACAGATCCCTTGGTGGACTTGGTCACCTTGCAGGCCTGGAAGGAGCCGGACACCGTGGAACCAATCCCCAAAAGGCCTGACAAGGTTTTGAGTCCACCTTCGGATAGGCCAGCATGGAACAAGGGCTCTCACTCGTAGATGCTATGGTGGTAGCAGCAGCCACTAAGAAGGAACTAGCCTAGGAGAGTTGCTCGGTTCATCCTTCTGACCGAGAGTCATGGATGATGGACCGCCTAGGGAAGCAGTTTTACGCTTCAGCTAACTTTTCTATTAGGGCGCTGAGCTACCTGGCCCACGTCACGAGCTGGCGGAGTCTCCTCCTAAGTCCATGTCACAGGAGGACAGGGACTCTTTCTCCGCAAGGATGGCCACTTTGAAAGCATTCTCCAACATGTCCTTGCAACTCCTTTCACATGCTACTGAAGGAGCGGCTAGGGCGACTGGGTCCGGCGTGTCCATGAGCCTGGCTCAGACTGTCAATTTTCGGAACCTTTCAAGACTTCCTTTGCCAATGTCCGTTATGACTAAAGAGACTTTAGTCCAGAGTGAGAAGGACGGGAAGACACTGTCTGCCGTTGGAATCCGCTTCTCATTCCCTCAAAGGTCCTTTTCCTGGAATCAAAGAGGGGCAAAAGATGTGGTTCCGGAAGTCACAGTATTCCTGGGACACTCAAGGCTCTTCTTCCCCCAGAGGCAGAGGGGGACAGAATGGATGCCGGCCCAGAGGCAGAGGGGGGTCCAAGGAATTTTGGGTCTCGAGAACCTTTCTCGGACAGGCCCGGACAGCAACCCTGAGGGGTGGCCCAACTGCTCTACTCTGGAGGCAGTCTGGGGACGATTGTCCTTGCACCTGGTGGCATGGGAGCCCGTAACATCAGACCTCTGGGTGCTTCAGATCATATCCAGAGGATACTCGGTCCCCTTTGTGGGTCCTCCCAAATCTCCCAAACACCACCTGGACGTACCACCCACGCAAATGGAGTCAGCAGCACAGGTGCTAGGAAAACGAGCTATTGAAACCGTCCCCCAAGATCAGTCCGGATTGGGCTTCTACTCCAGGTTCTTTTTGGTGCCAAAGAAAACAGGGGACATAAGCCACATTCTGGACCTGTCTACCCTGAACCTGTCAGTGGCCAAAGAAAAATTCCGGATGGTCACACTACAGTCCATCATGTCATACCTGCAAGAGAGCGACTGTATGTGCTCGTTAGATTTCCAGAATGCTTACTATCCCATAAAGATGCACACCATAAAGATGCACAAAAACTCCAGGAGGTTCCTCCACTTCCGGCTAGGAGTAAATCATTACCAATTTTGAGCCCAGACCTTTAGTCTCACCACAGCCCTCAGGGTGTTCACCAAAGTGATGGCAGTGGTAGGGGCTCACCTGAGGCTTCAGGGGATTTGGGTCTATCCGTACCTGGACGATTGGCTCCTCACTGCTCCCACCTGACGTCTACTCTCTCAAACCAGGGATTATTTCTTAAACCTTGCCCTGCATTTGGGGATCACAATCAATGCATCCGAATCACTTCTTAGTCCTGTCCAGGTGATAGACTGCACTGGGGCAAGGATAGATACATTACAGTGCAGAATCTTCCTGACCTTGGAGAGAGTGCAAAACATAAGGATGCATGTCTCTCTGATCTACCATTCTCATCTTCCATCGGCAGAATCAGTGTTGAGGGCCTTAGGTTCATTGGAGACCATAACGCTTCTCCCGTGTGCTCGATTACATATGAGAATTCTACAGTGGACATGAGAATTCTACAGTGGACACTAGCTGTACAATGGTCCCTGTTAGAACTTTCATTGTCATATCCAATACAAATCAGTCGAGTCTGTTGGTCTCCCTTCTATGAGGGATGTGTTCTCCGGACATTTTGGAGGGGCGACCCTTTGTTCCAGCCCCTGTCCAAGCCACAGTGACCACGGATGCCTCCCAACTCAGTTGTGGGGGCATTGTTCGGGCGGGACAGTCCAAGGCCTGTAGTCCCCTGTAGAGACCAGCTTGCACATAAATGTTCTAGAGATGAGGGCGGTCCTTTTAGCGTTGCAGGCCCTTCATGCCTTTTTTCCTCTGGGAACCATTGCAATTCAGTCAGACAACATGTTCAGTGGTCTGGTATATCAACAAACAGGGAGGGACCAGGTCTTACCCCCTTTGTCGCGAGGCCATGAGAGTGTGGGAATGGGCGATCTCCACCGGTTGTTTTCTCATCGCAACACACATTTCGGGATGGTCCCAACATTCTAGCGGACAGGTTAAGTCGGACTATTCTGATGCCTTACGAGTGGTCTCTGAATCTTTTGGTAGCGGATCAGATCTTCCTGGAGTGGGGTCAGCCTTGCTGTGATCTCTTTGCATCTGCTTCCAATGCGAAGTGCTGCGAGTTTTTTGCTCTGAACCCCCTGCCGGGGGGAGTCCCCCAGAAATGCTCTAGTCCATGCTTGGCCTCCCGGTCTTCCGTATGCTTACCCTCCAGTACATCTTATTCTGAGGTCTCTACAGAAAGCTCGTCGACTGCGGAGCAAAGTGATCCTCGTTGCCCCGTTTTGGCCTCGCCAGGTATGGTTTCCCTTCCTTTGGTCTCACCTTCTGGCTCCGCCACGGATCTTGGATCCCATTCAATATATGATTTCGTACCCATCAGGGGTTCCTCATCCGAACCTTGACAGTTTGAAGCTCACAGCTTGACTGCTCCAGTTCCCATGATCGCTAGGACTCCTGGATTATCCTCTTCAGTTAGGTCTATTCTGGTGGTTGCTCATAAGTCTTCAGCCAGGAAGGTTTATCGCAGTAAATGGAAACGTTCTTCCTTTTGGGCCTCTCAAAGGAGGTTAGACCCCTTCACGGCTCCTATTTCTGCCATTCTTGATTTTCTAGGTGATATTTTTCAACAAGGAGCTAGTTCTTCTACTGTCAAGGTTCAGTTGGCTGCCATTTCTCATTTTCATGTGGGTGAGAATTCTGCCTCTCCAGCCTTCTCCAGACTATGTAAAGCCTTTATCAAAGGGACTTTTCTGTTACGCCCCCCCGTCAAGGATCCTGTTCCCCCATGGGACCTTACTATGGTTCTTCAAGCTCTGGTCGCCCTGCCTTTTGAACCTGCTGCAACCACAGATCTAAAATTCTTATCTTGGGAAAACAGCATTTTTGTTGGCTATTATCTCTGCTAAAAGGGTTTCAGAACTGCAGACCTTGTCCATCAAAGTTCCTTATATGTTTTTCCACAAAGATAGGGTTTCCCTTCGACCAATCGATTCTTCCCAAGGTGGCATCACCAGTTAATATCAATCCAAACCATCAATTTATCAGTTTTCTTTCCTAATTTTGCTAACAAAATAGAATATGAACTCCACTTACTGGATGTTCATAGACGGTTAAGATTTTTACACAGGACAAAAAAAATTCCGTAGAATCTATCAACGGTTTGTATCCTTCTATAAACCCTTTTTGGGAAAATCCATCTCCAAGGTCTCTATTGCTAGATGGATTTCTTCATGCATCCTTCAGGTCTATAAGGACAGAGGCATGTCTCCTTTGGGTCAGGTGAAAGCTCTTTCCACTTGGTCCATGGCTATGTCTGCAGCCTTTTGGTCTAGAGTCTCTCTGGATGATATTTGTTCTGCAGCTACTTTGTCCTCATCTCATGCATTTATTTCTCATTACAAAGTGGATTTGACTTCCAGAAGGAGAGCGTCCTTTGGTTCCGCTGTGCTCCAGAATATTATCCTTCCATGAGGACCACCCAGGAGTTTAGTAGCTGGGTCCAACAGGTTGAAGACCAAATGAAGTAAACTACTTCAGATAAAGAAGTTCTGTACTCACCATAACGTTACATCTGAGTAGTTCTACTTCATTTGTCTTCAACCGTCCCTCCCTCCTTCCTCCGGACCTTGTCATGTGAACAGCCTACGGGCTGCAGTTATAGGTCGTAAGTATTTTTCAGATAGAGTTATCAGTATAAGGATCAGCAAACTCGATCTGGGGGTTGGAAGGTAGTGGAGGTGTATTATGGGTAAGTGGAGGAGCTTGGAGCTCGGAGCAGATGCTAGTGAGATTGCCGGCTTGGATCCGATACGGATCCAGTATCCCACAGGTTGAAGACAAATTAAGTAGAACTACTCAGATGGAATGTTCCAAAATAGCCACCAACTCGTTGGAATGCACACTGCAAAACATGCATTTATTGAAAGGGGATATAAAGCCAGAGATATAGACAAACAAATTAAAGTGGCTTGGAATGAGAGGAGAGAGAGGTACAAGCACTATTATGACAGGACGAGAATCAACCAGGATAACCAAATTAACTATGCCACCAGTACCACAGTAACCAGGAACCTAGAGAATGATGTATTATGTATTCCATTAACATTTGCAAGTAATATCAGTACAGTCTGTGATATAATTAAAAATAATTGGGGCATATTGTTAAATGTGGATGAACTAGAAGGTGTTATAGGGGCTACACCATCTTTTACCTTTAAAAACAATGTAATTAAAAAGACAGTTTTGCTACAAGAAGTTAGATGAAATTAGATTGAGACCACTATGCAAGGTCTGATAGGTTAGGTACCTTTCCGTGTAGAAGGTGTACAGCCTGCCCCTTCATATTTGGGGGGGGGGGGGGCAGTTTACACACCCGACTAGAAAGTTCAGCATTGATGCACGCTTTTATGCAGACTGTCATAGTAAGAATGTCGTATATTTTGGTCTCTGTACAAAATGCCCAGCCTACTATGTAGGCAAAACTGATAGGCTGCTCAAAGCTAGAACATGTAAGGGACATTAAAAATAAAAAAGAGACAAGTGCGTTAGCGATGCATGTTATAAAGGAGGGAGCCACACACACCTTCACATTTCTAGTGTTACACATTATGCAAGAAAATAAAAGAGGTGGGAACATGAACAATAAGACCGAAGCCTCAGAACAAGAATGAATAATTAGATTTCAGGCTGACAGACCACCTGGACTAAAGAGTAAGGTTTCACTGAAACCTTTCCTCAGGAACAAGGCTTTGAAACATTGATTATTATGATTAGTCACATCTTTTAACATCATCTAACTCTATAGAGCAAGCTTTTACAGTTTTTACATACATTTTTAGTCCATTATTTATATGATTAGATTGTTTATATAGTGTATGTCTTTTTAATTTTTATTTTCAAGATACTGTAAACTGATTGGATTTGACACAGATGTATCATCATTTAAACAAAAGCAGCAGTTACTGTAGTTTGCTTGAGGAAGCAGAGGAGACTCTGTGAAAGCGCTCATGTTTTATATTTTTTTACTGTTTTTTTATTGAAGTGTTGTTTTGCCGTGTGTATTCCAACGAGTTGGTGGCTTTTTGGAACATTATACTTTTATCGTTGGTTACTTTATCCAGATTTAGGGGATTTGTGTTTGATACTCAGATGGAATGTTATGGTGAGCACAACTTTTTTTGGTGCATTGGTAGAAGTTTTGAGCCTTTACTTGTGGTGATTGTATCTTTCATGTAGTTGATTGTTTGAGGGTTGTTGTTTCCATTCATTCTAGGGTAAATGCCTGGATTTAAGTAGTTTTAGTTGCTTTGAAAGTCAAAAGCATTTCTGACCCCCTAACCTCAGTTTTTCATTTGGGGAAGATGGTGTTTTGAATTTAGATCAGAGTTTCCAGAAAGTGAGCAGTTGATGTTTGGATCTGTGCAGTTATAATTAGTGGGCTATTAAGTGGTTCAGTGGTTCTCATTTAGTAGTGGCAGTTCAGTTCCTGAGAATGGTTAGTAGGAGTTGGTACAGAGTGGTTTTGTTATTGCTTTAAAGGACCAAATAGAAGCAACTGGGCAATGATCTTTTAGTCAGTATATTGACTTCATAGGTTCATACTAGGCGATCTGCCCTAGGGCATTTATAAGCCTAGCCAGAGTGTGTTTGGCTTTCGCCACCCATTTTAAATGAATTTTGCTATGCCCTTTTTTGAGGTTAGTATACTGTGCCTCTGTCTAACAGTGACACAGAAGTGATACCCGGGGTAAACTTACTATCTCCCATCCACTCATCAAGATTCCTCTTGAAGAGAGTCAATGAGAGACTCTGCCTAACCTGGACTGGGATTTTATTCCAGAGTGAAGGGAGCCTCTGGGTTATGAATCTGTCCCTCCAGCATGTCCTATTTATTTCAGTGCGGAGGTTCAAGTCTCTCGAGCACGTAGCTCGATGGGATTTGGATTTTCTGAGGTGCAGCATGTCCATTAATTCCGGGTTGGACATGGCTTTATATGTGAGGCACAGATCGCCTCTGAGCAGGCAGTATGCCACTGAGTAGAGCTGGAGTTTCTTTAACCGGGCAGCATATGGTATCTGTTTTGAGCCCTTTGATCCTCTTGGTGAGGTACTTTTGGGGTCTTTCCAGTTGCTGCAGGTGTCTGGTAAGGTACATCCCAAAAGGGGCATTATACTCAATTATGGGCCTGATGAGGGATGAGTAAAGAGGCACGATTACCTCCCCTGATCTAGATGTGAATCCCTTCATGATTAGGTGGGCTATATAAAATGTTTTTCTAACCACTTTGGCCACGTGGTTGTCAAATGAGAGATTGCTATCAACTTGGGTTCCCAGGTCCCTATTTACTTCCATACTTAATGGATTACTACCTATGTGGTAATTTGTGGCCACTTTGTTTTTGCCAAAGGGGATGACTATACACTTTTTGGCGTTTTGCTTGAGGCCATGGCTCTGGCACCAGTTGTCTGTTTCTATGAGGTCCTTTTGTAGGATGCTTGTGTCGGCTGGAGAGTCGATTATGGCACCCAGTTTGCAGTCATCTGCGAACTTGGTCAGCCACAGTCCTTCCGTGTTAGCCTGTACCTCCGAGAAATATATACCGAACAAGAGAGGTCCCAGGACTGAGCCTTGTGGGACGCCACTTGTAACTGGTTTGGAGTCTGACATGGCTCCAGCAATTCTAACCATGTGGGTCTGTCCTTGAGCCAGTTTGCAACCCATCTAGTGACATAGGGGTTTATATTTAAGCTGGTGAGCTTATCTATGATGCCCGAGTGGGGTATTGTATCGAGGGCTTTTGCAAGGTCCAGGTAGGCTGTGTGGACCACCTTCCCCTCATCAATGGCCTTGGTGACTGTTTCAAAGAAATCAACAAGGTTTAAGAGGCAGGATCTGCCCTTAACAAAGCCGAACTGGGTAGGATCCAGTGTCTGTAGGTCCCCAATATCTTTATTTATGAGGTCCATGATGATCCTTTCCATAGCTTTGCAGACCAAGCTAGTCAGGCTTATGGGGCGATAGTTTCCAGGATCCGTTGAGGCACCACCTTTGTGGAGAGGGACCACTGTTGCTGTACACCACTCTTTGGGTACATATCCTGTAGTAAGGCTGAGATTGAACAGTAGTTTTATGTTTGGGTTTAGTTCTTCTTGGAGTTCATGTAGGACGCAGCCCGGGACACCGTCTGGTCCCACTGATGCTGTGTTTTTTGCTTTGGAGAGTGCGGCTGTGACCTGAGCATCTGAGATGTCAGGGGGGGCAGCACTCTGCTGGGATAGATATTTGCCCTTTTGGTGGGGAAGGGGGGGAGAAGTTTGCGTTGAACCTGTCAGCTAGGATGTTGGCAATGTCTGTGGGTTTGGTGTATTTTTTGTCATTTTGGACTAATTCTGAGCATATCTGGGAATTCCCACCCAGGTTCCTAACATAACTAAAGAAAGCCTTGTGATTATCCTTAGTGTCCTGTGCAATCTTTCTCTCGAAGCTGGCCTTAATCGATTTTATGAGTGCCCGTAGTTTTTTGCTAATACTGATCAGAGATGCCTTCCCTTTTTGGGATTTTGCTCTGTCATGTAGTAGCTTCCTCCTCCTATTGTATAGTTTATGTCTGGGGTCCACCAGACAGGACGCCTAACTTTGGAGGATTGGGTCTTGGTTTATTTGGGATTGCATGATCCATGCATTCCTGAAGGTGTTCATAGAATGCGTTTATAAAGGATTCTGCGGTCTGGGCCGTATTTTCCACAGGCCTGGGGGCTTTGAAGGATTCCACCTCGGTTTTGAGGAGTGTGAAATTTGCTTTAGAGAAGTTTTTCACTGTGGTTTTCTGGGCAGGGGTCGGGATGTGAATATCTAGTGAGATTAGTTTATGGTCTGATCTTACCAGTGAGGGATACACTTCTGGTCTGGAGCATAGAGTCCCCATGTTGGTGATGATCAGGTCCAGTATGTTTTCCCCTCTTGTGGGAGTGGCAACAAGTTGTTCCATAGCATTTGAGTTTATAAATTCTAGGAACCTTCCGGCTAGGGTATTGGAGCTAGAGTAATGCTCCCAGTCTATGTTAGGGTAGTTGAAGTCGCCCAGTATAATGGTGTTTGGAGAGACCTTCATATTTTCCAGTGTTCTCAGGAAGGCCGAGTGGGTTTCCTGGGTTTGGGAGGGTGGTCTGTAGCAGGCTATAAACAGGAAGGCAGTTTTACCCACTGTTAGTTGCACATGGATGGTCTCTGATGCTTCGTGCTGTGCCACCAACCTGGAGGTGTGGGTATCTTTGACGAATATTGATACTCCCCCTCCATTTGTGGTTCGGTCCAAGTTTTGGGGCCGAAAAACATGGTATGAGGTATAACCTGGTAGTTCTGGGGTGCTCTCGGGAGCCTTGAACCAGGTTTCTGTTACTGCACAGATATCAATGTTCTCCATGCTAAGGAGAGTTTCGAGTGCGTGCATCTTCAGGTTTAGACTTCTGGCGTTGAGTAGCATTACTCTTAGTTTCTTATCCCTTGTGATACCTATGGAGGTGGGTTTGTCTTTTGAGCCTTGCCTAAAAAAGGCACTATGGGGGTGGCAAGAGCCTTTGCCAATATCTGAAAGCCAAGGGGTGGCAGGTGTAAGCCGTCCCTAGCGAAGCATCGTGGCTTGTCGAGCATGTCATCCCAGACAGACAGGCATTGGATCCCCTTTGAATGACACCAATACTTAAGCCAATTGTTGGAATTGATCATCTTGTCTTCATATTGTGGCATCATTCTTGGTGAGGGTAAGATGCTACTCAAGGTCAGGGTCATACCGGCCTGGGCTACATGCTCAGAGAGCTCCTCTATGTCTCTTTTCGTGTAGTCCAGGGAGGTACGTCTCAGGTCATTCACACCAGCATGGACAGTGACAGTCATATTTGTACTTACCTTGGAGTGACCTGAGTGCTTGTGTTATGTGGTGGATCCTAGCGCCCGACAGGCAGCTCACCTTGACCTTCTCCTTGTTCAGCCTGGTGAGCGGGACTTCAGTGTGCCTGACGATAGTCACCTATTACAAGTGTAGCAGGTGTGTTGTTTAGCCTTAAGGGCTGTGACTGTTCGGCACACTGGCTTCGTGATCTGTGTGTTGCACGTGTTTTGTTTTGGGGGTAGCGGTTGCTTGGGTGTCTGCTTTGGAGGTCTCTGGTGCTTAGGCAGAGTTTTATTTAGAACCTCCCGAGTATGTTTTTGTGTGTTTATCTGTTTGGTTTGCTGTCATGGTAGGTCTGTGTGAGACTGGAATTGTAGTGAGTGTGGTTTCCTTCTCCTCCTGACTGGTTACGCCAGTACTGAGTTGAGAGAGCTTAGCCTCCAGTTTGGCTATATGGTTGCATCTCTCATGTGTTGGAATTTGTTGGGAGGAGGAGAGGGTTGTCTGTGTACATGAGGCAGTTGTAACATTGCCTCAAGATTCCCAGATTCACCAGCTGGACCGGAGAGGAGATTGACAACTGACCTTTGGACATGCTAGAATAGTATTGGGAATTCCTTTATAATTGAAAAAAAGGGCCAATGGGGAACAAAGTACTCAAGGGGAGTTTGTGAGGGTGTAGTGCTTTTAATTTTTTTAGTGCTGACTTATATAATTGCTTTAGTGAGCAAGTGCCAGGCTTTAGAGTGGGAATAGGGTGTTTATTATGAGAACTAGATCAATTCTAAGGGAAAAAGTGAAGAGCAGACTTTGTGGAGCCAAGAATGGTTTAAACCCAATTAAGCGGCGCTGCCCGATGCGATATGCGCAATGCCGCGCTAAAGCGGGTTTTATACAGGGTGACTTGAAAGAGCTAGAAATTGGCCCAAAACGGCCAATAGACTACCAGATTAGTTACATTTCGCTTTAAATTTGTTTATGATGAGGTTGAGAATAGAGTTATTGCCTGTAAATCATTTGGGTCTTGTCGGTTCTTAAACTAGTTGATGTTAAGTTGTCTATCTTGCCTTCGTTCTTGCTGGTTGGGATCGGAGCCGATCCTGGGCTCCAACTCAGCCATCTTCTATAGCTCGAGAGCTGTTTACTGGCTCGAGGCTACCCCCTATCCCATGATGCCTAGCGCTAGCTACCCAGATCTCGTTTGCTGCTTCAGCTGCGAGGTGTCATTTTATTGGCTCAGGCATGTATTGGTTTACTTATAAAACCTTTCTACTGAAAATTGTATTTTTTTTTTCTAGGAGTTATTCTTTATTTTTAGTCCTATAACTTGTATTAGTTTAGTTGTAATTGTAGTCCTTCCCTTAGAACTCGTTTAAGTTAGAGAGTTCTCCCCCTCCTATCCCTTACTTGTCTGGTTAGCGTTTAGATTAGAGGCTTTTCTTCTATCTTCTCTTTAGGTGGCCGTTTGAGTTAGAGGCTTCCTAGTTTAAAAAAAAAATAAATAAATAAAGTCTGTAGATACTGTGCGTTTTTCCCTTTTTCTGTAATCTGTATTTTGGTGTTCAGTTTGGTGTTAACTGTTGTGGTAATTTCCTTTTTTGATACAGGATGTCTAAAGAATCCAAGGTGTCTGGATTCAAGAAGTGTGACTCATGCTGTCAGAAAATGTCTCTGGCAGATGGGCACACTTCTTGCGTCTATTGCTTAGGCGCTGTGCACCTGCAGAACTCTTGTTCTATCTGCCATGCCTTTAGTCCAAGAGTTCTGCAGGAGCGTAAGAATAAACATTCTTAGGGGTCTTTTAAAGCCCCAGGATTCACCAGCCAAGACTCAGCCTGTGAAATCCCCAAAACCTACCAAATCATCGGCTCCAAGCTTGGAACCGTCATTGGTTCAGACTTTACCTGCTACTTTGGTTCCGGCCAGAACCGATGAGACAATCTCCCAGTCTGCTCCTTCAGGATCTTCGGAGCCGTCGTGGAGCCACAAGAGGCTGAGGTCCCCGTCTCTGGAATCGATACACTCGGCTCCTCGGTCTCCCCTGCTTCAGAGTGAGCGCAGTCACAGATCTTCCCACTCCTCTCGATCCTCTAGGCTCTCTGATCATGACGTGGAGAGAGTGGTCAGTAGGTTTTCTGAAGTCACAGGCACTTGCCAAGATGTTGTCCAGCCCTCCTCAACAGGTGTCTGCTCCGTCCACTTCCATCGATGTTCCTCCTCCGACTCTCGTGAGCTCGGAGCCAGAGTTTGTTGGGGTTCGAATAGTGGAACCGTCGGCACCAATAGCTATTTCTCCTTTGGTGCCGTTGTCTACTCAGATTCCCTCGATGGTGCCGTCCGTCGCGGGATCTGGGCGCCGGGGCTCCCCCATCGACTCCCAGGGGGCGAGTGGCATCGGACCTTTGTCCGACCCCATTCTCCCTGTCGGAGCTTCGGCGCAGGTGAGCTCTGCTCCTACATCGGCCTCAGAGCCGTCTCTCTCGGTGCGGAGAAGGTTTCTGATTTCCTGTGAACCGGAGCCTTCTCTGCATCGTGGCAGGGACACCTTCGATGTCATGAGTGTGCTGGCCTCTGAGTCAGCTCCACTATCGACTCCACTGGCTCCGTCCCTAGTAGTGCTTGCGTCAACCTCTGCTCCTCCTCCTGACCCCAAGCGTGGGGAACCGGTGCTCCAGGGCACCCCATTGGGTGTTTCCGCTTCTTCCAAGGCCTCCCCTGATCATTCAGAGGATCCCCCTCGTAAGAAGTGCAAGAGGAAGCACATTGACTCCCCCGAGTCTGTCACTTCTGATACAGACTTAGATGATTCGGAAGGGTCCCCGAGGTCCCCCTCTGAAGATGTGTCCTTCTCGGACATCCTAGAAATGCTTAAGCAGAGGGGAACTGGAATCCTCTAGCCCCTACCGAGGATGAGTCTGTATTCCTGGATGCGTTTGGTTCCCGACCTTCCACCTCCTAGGTTTCTCCGCCTTTCGATCAACTTATGTCAGTGGTGGCTCGAAAGGCTTGGTCAGCCCCGGATACAGTGGAACCAACCCCGAGGAGACCTGGCAAGTTTAACACTGCACCCCTTGACAAGCAGTTCCTTACCAAAGGTGTTCCTGTGGATGCCATGGTGGTAGCAGCAGCCACTAAAAAAGAGTTGGTGGAAACTTCGTCTGTCCATCCTCCTAACAAGGAGTGTAGGACTATGGATAGATACGGGAAGTGAATGTTTGCGTCAGCGACCTTTTCTATGAGGTCACTGAATTATTTATGCCATTTTACCTGGCTTCAGAGGGATCTCCTTAAAGAGCTCGGAGATACCCTTCAAGATCCATCACCTGAAGGGGCTCAAGCTAAAGTGGCTTCCCAGCTGGCGACCCTTAATTCTGTAGTCAACTCCTCCATGAGGCTCATTTCCTATGCAGCCGATGGTGCGAGCCGAGCCACAGGTACAGGCGTGGCTCTTAGGAGACATGCATGAATGCAGCTGTCTAATTTTGCGGAACTCCCTTTGATGGTTCCTTTCTTTTTGGACCACAGGTGAAAGACACTTTGACTAGGTGTGAGCAAGAAGGCAAGACTCTCTCTGCCGTGGGAGTCCGTTTTTCCACTCCTTCCAGGCCATACCCCAAGGGTCAGAAGAGTGGCAAAATGTGGTTCTGAAAATCCCAGGGGGCCTCGCCTGACACACGTAGCGATTTCTCCTCTGGGGCAGAGGGGGAAGCAACAACAATTGACACCGCCCTCGTGGCAGAGGGTGTCCGCAGAATCAGGGCAGCAGAGAATCCTTCTCTGAGAAGCCCTTTCAACATCCCTGAAGGGTTGCTCGGCTGCCTGCCTTTTGAGGCAGTCGGGGGAAGACTTTCACTGTACCCAAAAGCCTGGCAAAATTTAACGCAAGACAAATGGGTACGGTCAGTTATGTGCGGAGGTTACAAAATTCCCTTCTCTCAACACCCCTTACCGTCAAGCAAATCCCTTCCAGATGTTCCACCCAATTTGAGGGACCAAGCAGTCATAGAAGTTTCAAAACTGCTAGAAAAAGAGAGTCATCCAGGAAGTCCCGGCAGACCTACACGGATCCGGAACTTACTCAGGGTTCTTTTTGGTACCAAAACAGACAGGGGACTGGAGACCGATTCTGGATCTCATCAGACTAAACAAGTCTGTTCAAAGAACAAAGTTTCGGATGGTCACGCTACAGTCCATTCTACCGTTTTTGGGTCAGGACAATTGGATGTGCTCCATAGATCTCCAGGATGCATACTATCACATCAAAATGGACAGGCGCTCCAGGAGATTCCTTCGCTTCCGGCTTGGAGCCAGTCATTACCAGTTCAGGGCTCTTCCCTTTGGTCTCACCACAGCCCCCAGGAAGTTCACCAAATATGTATGGCAGTGGTCACAGCTCACCTGAGACGTCGAGGATTCCAGGTGTTTCCATATCTAGACGACTGGCTCCTTACTGCTTCTACCAGGCATCAACGTCTACAAGCCAGGGACTACGCAATCACAATTTGCTCCCTGCTAGGCATTACAATAAACTTCGAAAAATCTGCCTTGTTGCCATGTCAATCTATTACCTATATAGGAGCAGACTTAGACACAAGGCGTATGTCCGCAAGGCTACCACCAGATAGGGTGGCCACTATTCGCCAGCAAGTACAAATTCTAATGCAGTGCAAAAGGGTCCACGTCAGGTTAGTCCTTCAAACTCTGGGTTCCATGGCAGCGGCAATTCTTCTAATCCATCTGGCCCGCTTTCACATGAGAATCCTTCAGTGGCTTCTGTTCACACAGTGGTCCTTTCAACAGCTGCCCATGTCTCACATGATCATGATTACAGAAACATGCAAAAGGCACCTTTCCTGGTAGATGGTCTCCCCACTAGTGTCTCAGGGCAGACCATTCAGTCCCCTCCGGTTGCCACAATGACCACATATGCCTCCCTGATAGGTTGGGGGGGGCATTATCAGGGCAGGACGAGTACCATCTGCACATAAACGTCTTAGAAATGAGAGCCATGCTCTTAGCGTTGCAAGCTCTTCAGGACTCTCTCCCTTCTGGGACCATTGCAATTCAAACGGACAACATGTCAGTGGTGTGGTACATCAACAAGCAGGGCGGAACCAGGTCCTACCCCCTATGTCGAGAAGCACTCAGACTCTGGAAGTGGGCGATTTCCTCCCAACGATTTCTCATTGCGATGCATATCCCTGGGAGGTCCAACGTCATAGCGGACCAGCTCAGCAGAGCTATTCTTATGCCTCAAGACTGGTCTCTGAATCAGGTAGTTGCGGATCTGATCTTCCGCAGATGGGGACAGCCTTGCTGCTATCTTTTTGCCACCCCCTTCAACAGTAAATGCAGCAACTACTTCTCCCTTCTTCCGCTTCCCGGTCACTCTCCCAGAGACGCTCTAGTCCACGATTGGCCTCTGGGACTTCTTTATGCCTTTCTTGCATTTCCTCTGTTACCGAAATTCATACAGAAAGCTATTTCCTTGGGTTGCAAAATGGTCCTCATTGCCCCCAACTGGCCTCGACAGATATGGTTCCCGTTCCTGCACCATTACCATGTTCATCGTGTTACACTGCTGCAGTCATTACACTTGGGTTATCCTGCCGTCAGGCGGTCCCGCAGTCGGCCAGAGTTCCAAAGTCTTGGTCCGGCGTCGGTTGCTGTCACCTCCTCCCTGACGTCAATGCAACAGGGGTATATAAGATGCAGCCGACGCCATTTTCTTCAGTCTTTCTTGCCGCGCGGTGCCCGAAGCAGAAGCAGTTCGCAAGTGCCAGTCGGCCGACTCCTGAGATTTTCTTTCCGAATCCAGAACCGAAGTCTTCTAAAAAAGCTAAGTACCCTGTTGGGGAAACTTTTTCTTGCCTCAGACCGATGTCAGTAAAAGTTAATAACTGTATTTCTTGTGGGAAGCAAATACCTCATAATGATTTCCACTCCTATTGTATTCCATGCCTAGGCCCTGACCCCGACGTTACTGGTTGTCGGTTTTGTGCTAGGTTTAACGAGCTCACTATTAAACGTTGGTTTGATTTTGCCCGACATTATTTTGGTAGAAAATTCAATTACACCATGCTGTCGGAAATTCCGACGACCGCAATGCATAAAAAGCGCAAAGACAAGAACAGGCCTCCGAGGCCCAAAACGGACGACAAGACCTCTTCTAGGCCAGTCGCTGGTTCTCCGATTTTCAGTGAGGCGCCTACGCAGCCCCTGACGACCGCTTCCACGAACCACAGACCACCTCCGACTCCCACGTGGAGCTGGCTGGGCCTTCGGACACACTAGGCCTTCAGTTTACCGATCCTAAATCTGCAGAGGAAACCGAAGTAGCTGAGCAACCCACAGCTACAGAGGGTGTTTTCAGACATACCCAGTTAACTATTAAACCCTCTGTTAAGTCTAAGCCCCCCTTAAAGGCTAAGAAACAGACACAACTCTCTCCAGGACAGGCTTCCATGCCTAAGAAACAAATGCTAAAAATGGCCGAGGACCTAATCACCCTGATCAGGGAGTCCCACCCCGATAAAAGGCCCAGACAGGATGCAGACTATTAATCTTCTGACCAGGTGTCCATTTCCTCTGACTCTTCCTCGGACCTAGGATATTCTTTACCCCCTTATGAGGATTCTGATGCTGAGGAATCAATTCCATCAGCCTCTCCCCCTGAGGATTACTCCTTTGGGGAGACCTTGCATACCATGAGAGCATTTCCGTTGGGAAGGCCAGGATTACTCAGAATCCAAGAAAAGACTCGGTGACTTCCTTTTATTGCCCCAACACAGACCCCTTGCTATATCCCACCAGTTTTCGACATTGTGGATGATGTGTACACTGAATCCAGTTTGAACCCTGACTCCTTACCCCCCCAGCCCCGTGTAAACCTGATAGATATTACAGAGTCCCTGACTCTCACAAATTTCTGTACAAAAGCCCTGTTGCTGACCCTGAAACTATTTCTCAGGGACCCAAAGGGATTAAGGCCTCTTCAGCAAAAAACCCAGTTCCCTCTTACAGAGATTCCAGAGCATTAGACAGATAGGGAAAGAAGGTATATACGTCTGCCACTTTAGCAATGAGAGCCTTGAATTGCCAGTTTCACATGCTAAAATATCAGCAATT
This sequence comes from Protopterus annectens, assembly GCF_019279795.1. Taxonomy (NCBI): domain Eukaryota; kingdom Metazoa; phylum Chordata; order Ceratodontiformes; family Protopteridae; genus Protopterus; species Protopterus annectens. The sequence goes on from NC_056729.1 coordinate 32,676,563, forward strand.
TTTGATGTCTCAGTTGAAACAAAAGATGCTTCCAGATTCAGATCCTCCTAACTTAAAAGAAATGCAGGATTTATTGCATGCAGCTGAACAAGTAGGAAAACATACTTTGCAATGTGGGTTTGATTCCTTAGAGGCCTCCTGTAGAGCAGCAGTTAGAGGCTCTGTCATTAGAAGGCATGCTTGGTTAAAAGAACATATGTTACCAGATCATGTTAAGGTCAAACTATTGGATGCACCTTTGCAGCGGATGTGCTGTTTGGAGTTGAGGCAGAGGAGGTATTAATGAAGATGGAGGATAAGGCAAAATCTATGCAAACGGTGAAAGATTTCTTACAGGTTCAGCCTCCTCGTTTTAGCAGAAATTGGCCAACAAAGAATTGGTCCTTTCCAGTCACAGATAGACCTCAAAGGGGCAGATACAGACGTCCAAGAGGTAGAGGTCAGACGCAAGGCCCTTACAGGCCTTGACAATGGGGCACACCAGGCCAAAAAGAAGGGGAAGACAGGCCTCAACCTTATAAAAAGCAGCCTCTATGACTTTCCACTACAGCTGCCAAACAGCTCTCTCTTGGCAGCCCCCTTAGGAGGAAAACTGGCACTTTTCTATCAAAACTGGCATTGCATCACCAAAGACAAATGGGTTCTCAACATTGTATCTCAAGGTTACAGGTTCCATTTCCACACCTTTCCAAGGCTAAAAGGAATGCCAAATCTGCCACCAAATCAATGGGCAGAGGCTCAAAAACTAATTGCAGCACTCATGGACATGAGAGCTATTCAAAAGGTACCACCACAGGAACAAGGACAAGGATTTTATTCAAGACTCTTACTAGTTCCCAGAAAGGACAAAGCCTGGAGACCCATTCTGGACCTTTCTACACTAAACACTTACCTGGATGTTCCAAAATTCAAGATGTTGACACTACATCAGCTTCTTCCCATGCTGGGCAAGAAGGCTTGGCTTGTTACTCTGGACCTCAGAGGCATACCTGCATGTCCCTATCAGACAAAATTGCAGAAGATACCTCAGATTTCTAGCTGGTTCAATGCACTATCAATTCTCTGCACTGCCCTTTGGCTTATCCACTGCACCCAGGGTCTTCACAAAGTGCCTGGCACCAGTAATTGCATTTTGCAGGCAAAAAAGGAATTCAAATTTATCCATACCTGGACGACTGCCTGATTCAAGCAGAGAGCAAGGACATTCTACTAAAACATCTGGCATACGTAAAAAAGTTAAGTTGACTGGGGTACACAGTAAATGAAAAGAAATCAAAACTAGTGCCCTCACAACAGATAATATTCCTGGGTGCCAGCTTGAACACAACGGCCCAGGTGGCTTATTTCATGCCAGACAAGCAAGGACAACTGACTCAATATTTTCAATTAATGGCAACAAAGACCCAACTCCCTGCAAGAAAAATTCTGCAGGCCTTGGGCTACATGGCATCTTGCATACTACTAATTCCATATGCCAGACTGCATATGAGGAAACTACAATGGTACCTAAAGAGTGTATGGTCTCAACACTGTCAAAATTTGGAAACAGTTATACAACTAATTCCTTGCCTACAACAGGAGTTTCGATGGTGGGCACAAGCTTGTCACCTCAACAAGGGACAGCCTTTCATTCAACCCACAGCCAGGCAAACACTGACAACAGATGCATCGAATTACGCCAGGGGCGCACACATGGCAGGAAAATGTATCCAGGGCGAGTGGCCCACAGAGCAAAGACTTCTCCACATCAATCAAAAAGAGATGCTAGCTGTACAAAATGCTATTATAGCCTTCAAGGACCTACTGCATCCAGGACAATTACTGTTAAAGACAGACAACACCACAGTTATGGGGTACATAAACAAGCAAGGGGGCACACACTCCTAGCCCCTCTGCAGACAAGGCATGACCTTGTGGAACCCAGCTCTAAACTACCAAGTTCATCTGCAAGCACAATTCCTGCCAGGAGAGAAAAACACACTGGCAGACGACCTAAGCAGAAACATTATGGACCCACACGAATGGGAACTGAATCCACAAATATTCAGAATGATAACACAAAAATGGTGGAGCCCGGACATAGATCTGTTTGCTACCCCAAAGAACTGCCAGTTACAGAAATTCTGCACAAGGAGCTGCCATCCACAAGCATGGAAAGTGGATGCCCTCTCATTCAGCTGGAAAAAACTACAAGTATACGCTTTCCCCTCTTTACCTCTCCTTCCAAAGGTACTCATAAAAGCCAGACAGGAAGAGCCAAAAATGACATTGATTGCACCAGACTGGCCACGCCAGCACTGGTACCAATCTTAAAGAATTTGACACGAGAACCACCCTGGATTTTACCACAGATTCCACAGTTGCTGACTCAGCACAACAATCAGATACTTCACAGCCAGCTAAAGACCTTAAACCTAGCTGCATGGAAAATTCCTTAGTCAAACAAGCAATGCCTCTCTCCAAAGCTGTTATGGATGTCATTCTGGAGGCCAGAAGGCCTAGCACCAGGAAAGCATAATCGGACAAATGGAAGAGATTCTGTGCCTGGAACCAACCGCACAGCCTTGACCCTCTAGTCCCAAACATTCCTCAGATACTGCAATACTTAACTGAGATGCTGGAAAGGGCCTCTCTTTTTCATCCAAGATCCACGCTTCAGCTATCTCTGCTCATTACAACACGGATCCACCATTTTTTTCTAATCCTTTGCTCAAACAATACCTCAGAGGGGCTAAAAACATAAGACCACCCCGTAGAGCACCAACACCTACTAGGGACCTGAATTTTGTTTTGGAAAAATTAACTTTACCTCCTTTTGAGCCAACTAACACAGTAGAATTAAAATACATCTCTTGTAAAAACTGCTCTGCTACTGGCAATAACATCAGCATGAAGAGTTTCAGAATTGCAGGCACTAATGGCAGTGGAACCTTTCCTCATCTTCCACCAGGACAGGGTGTCTTTAAGAACCAACCCTACATTTATGCCAAAGGTGGTATCAAGTGTGGCTCTAAACCAAGCTATTCACTTGCCAACTTTTTATCCAAAACCACAGAACAAAGGAGAGAGACTACTACATTCTTTGGACATTCACAGACAGTTACGCTTCTACTTGGACAAAACCAAAACTTTCAGAAAATCTGAGCAATTATTGGTAGCATATGCTGCAGGAGCACAGGGAAAAGCCATTTCAAAGCAGGCGATTTCAAAATGGATAGGACACTGTATACGTTTCTGCTATACCCACCATGGGAAACCTGTACCTAGCAGCATTAGATCTCACTCCACCAGGGCAACAGCCACTTCACCTGCCTACCTCAGAGGAGTACCTACCAAGGATATTTTGTAAGCAGCAACATAGAGATGTCCTTCATGGATGCATCTGCAGTCATAACAAATGGGTTGTCCTGTCATCAGGCAGCCCTTCGGTCGGCCGGATTCCAAAGTCTGGGTCCGGCTTCGGCTGATGTCGCACTTCACCCGACGTCATCTCTGCTGGTCTTCGGGTATAAAGGCATCAGCCGACGCCATTTTCCTTAGTCTTTCTTGCCGCGTGGCGCCCGAAGCAGAAGCTGTTCGCAAGTGCCGGTCGGTCAGATCCAGAGATTACTACTACCGAATACTACTTCGAAGACTTCTAAAAGCTAAGTACCCCGTTGGGGACTCTTTCTTGCCTCAGCCGATGTCAGAAAAAGTCAATAACTGTTTAACTTGTGGGAAACAAATACCTCATAAAGATTTCCACTCTTATTGCCTGCCTTGCTTAGGCCCAGACCAGGACGTAGCAGCCTGTTCGGCCTGTGCTTCCTTCAACCGACGAATGCTTAGACGTCGGTCGGAGTTTGCTGAACAGTTTTTCGGCTCAGATTTTGCGTACATTATGCCGTCGGATCCTCCGACTACCCAAATTGTTAAACGCAAAGAAAAAGACCGACACTCGCGGTCCGCGGTTTCGGCCGAAACCACGGTTAAGCAAGCCGCGACTGTCTCGGTTAAGGCCGAAACCGAGAAAACCGGTCAATCTTCAGCCGAATCCATGACTACTACCGAGGCTCCTGCTACCTTAGTTGAATCAGCCTCAGAAATTTTGCCTACAATTGTGGTTCCTAGTGATTTATCAGACACCATCCCTTTGGATGTCTCTACCCCAGCACGTGGTGCTGCTAGGCCTCCTGCAGCCATGTCTATTAAGGCCTTTGCCAGGGCTAAAGCAGCCAAATCTGTTAAATCAGTGCCTGTTAAGCCCCCCTCACACAGGCCCACTTCAAGCTCACAAATGCTTACTCTGGCAGAGGATTTAATATCCTTAATTAGAGGATCCCAATCTCACCCAGACAGGGCCTCTCAGCCCCCAGAAAAGAGACCTAGAGCAGAGCCCCCTGAGCCAGTGTCCTCTGATGATTCTGCGGATGACTCAGACATTACAGACCAGCCAGAGGCTCCTTTTCTACTTATGAAGATTCCGATGCTGAAGAATCCATTCCAGCTGCCTCTCCACCAGAGGAATTTTCCTTTGGGGAAACCTTACATGCCATGAGAGAACAATTCCAATGGCAGGGACAAGATTTCTCAGATTCCAGAAAAAGGCTTAGGACATTTCTGCACTTACCACAACATAGGCCCTTAGCTATACCTCCTGTACTGCCTGTTGTGGATGATGCATTTAATGATGTTTGCACTGCTCCTGATTCTTTACCTCCAGCCCCTGCCAAACCAGATAGATTTTACAGGGTGCCAGACACTCATTACCACCTATACAAGGCCCCTCTTGCAGATCCTGAAACTATATCCCAGGGGCCTAAAGCAGTAGCCTCGACCTCAGCAAAAAACCTTATTCCTTCAGAAAGGGAATCCAGGTCCTTAGAGAGATGGGGGAAAAAGTTTACACCTCTGCTACTCACTCAGCTAGAGCTTTAAACTGTCAGTTTCATATGATCCAATACCAAGAGTTTATGCTTGATCAGTTAACTAAAAAGCTGTCCTCTGATGACTCCTTAGATAAGAAATATGTATTAGAAATGGTGGATAACATCCAACAGGTTAGTAACCATTCTTTAAAATGTGGCTATGATGCACTGGAGGCTTCATTTAGATCAGCCATGACTGGCACAGTGATAAGAAGGCATGCATGGTTGAAAGAACAGGTCTTACCGGATCATGTTAAAGCAAAGCTGTTAGATGCTCCTATGGATAAGGCCAGTCTATTTGGTACACCTGCTCAGCAAGTAATGAAGAAAATGGAAGAGAAGGCAAAATCTGTACAAACAGTTAAAGATTTCTTACAGGTTCAGCCCCCAAGGTTTAGCAGGAACTGGCCTGCCAAAAATTGGTCCTTTCCAGACTCCTCAAAATCCCAAAGAGGCAGGAATAGACGCTCTAGAGGCAGGAATCAATCCAGAGGAGGTGCCTACAGAGGACGACAGTGGCAAGGCAATAACTGAGGCTCAGACACAACCACTGCCACTGCAACAGGACAATCACAGTGACTTGGCTCTGACACCGCCTACCAGGGAGCAAATAGCAGCACCTTTAGGCGGAAAGTTAGCCTTATTTTCGAAAAATTGGCACTATATCACAAAAGACAAGTGGATTTTGCAAACCATAGACCAAGGCTACAGGTTCCACTTCCACACATTACCAGTAAAAAGAGGAATGCCAAGCCTACCTCCAAATCAAAAAACAGAAGCTCTAAAACAGATAGCAACATTAGCAAAGATGAGAGCTGTGGAAAGAGTACCAATAACAGAACAGGGAAAAGGATTCTACTCCAGACTCTTCCTAGTACCAAGAAAAGAGAAAAGTTGGAGACCTATTCTCGACCTGTCCGTCTTAAACACATACATCATTGTCCCAAAATTCAAAATGCTGACCCTACAGCAACTTCTTCCCATGCTGGGCAAGGAGTGTTGGCTGGTAACTCTAGATCTCAAGGAGGCATACCTGCACGTCCCCATACGACCAAATTGCAGAAGATACCTCAGATTTCTTGCAGGATCAGAGCATTATCAATTCTCAGCATTGCCCTTTGGCTTATCTACTGCGCCCAGAGTATTCACAAAATGCCTGGCATCAGTAATCGCTCACTGCAGACTACAGGGAATCCAAATTTACCCATACTTGGACGACTGCCTGTTACAAGCGGACAACAAAAGCAAGCTGACAACAGATTTACAAAGGGTCATTTGCTTACTACAAGCCCTGGGATACACAGTCAATTTACAAAAGTCAAGGCTGATACCATCCCAAACAAGAACATTCTTGGGTGCGGAATTGGACACAGTAAAACAAATGGCATTCCTAACTGCAGAAAAACAAAAAGAACTCCCTCTTTACTTCTTGGCATTAATAAAGCGGAACAAACAACAGCAAGAAAAGTACTGCAGGCCTTGGGCTTCATGGCATCATGCATAATCTTGGTCCCACATGCCAGACTGCATATGAGAAAGCTACAGTGGTACCTAAAGAATTTATGGTCTCAACACAAGCACAGCTTAGAAACCGAAATCCCACTAATCCCATGCCTAAAACAGGAGTTCCTATGGTGGGCTCAAGCATGCCAGTCAAACCCAGGCTTACCCTTCCACAACTTTCAAGCAAGCCAAACCATCACAACGGACCCCTCAGACCTAGGATGGGGGCGCACATGTTGGACAAATGCATACAAGGATTGTGGACTCAAGACCAGCTGCATCTGCACATAAACCAAAAAGAAATGCTGGCAGTAAAACTAGCAATCCAGAAATTCAGACCATTCCTCAAAGAAGGCCATTTAATGATAAGGACAGACAACACCACAGTCATGTGGTACATCAACAAACAGGGAGGCACTCATTCTTACCCCCTATGCAGAATGACTCTGGACCTCTGGAATCTGGCTCTGAGCTACAACATCCAGTTACAGGCAATATTTGTGCCGGGAAAAGAGAACACCCTAGCAGACATGGTAAGCAGAACCACCTCGGATGCTCACGAATGGATGCTACACCCGGACATCTTCAAGGCCATCACAGAGAAATGGGGAATGCCACAAATAGACCTATTCGCATCCCCACTCAATCACCAGCTCAAAAAATTCTGCACAAGGACATACCACCCACTTGCATGGAAGGTGGACTCTCTATCCTTCAGTTGGAAAGGCCTGACAGCATATGCATTCCCACCTCTTCCTTTGATGCACAAGGTACTACTGAAAATCAAAGAGGAACGTCCAAGGATAATCCTAATAGCTCTGAATTGGCCAAGACAACACTGGTACCCATTACTGAGGAGCATGTCTCGGGGGAGAATGTGGTCAATACCCCTGATGCCTTTGATGTTAACTCAAAACAACTACAACATCATGCATCCAAACCTAAAAACCTTGCAACTGACTGCCTGGAACATCACATAGCAGCAACTAACCCAGACCTATCCCAAAGGGTTAAAGACATTATCCTTGAAGCCCGCAGACCTTCAACAAGAAGGAACTATGCAGGAAAATGGAAAAGGTTTGTCATTTGGAGTACTGAAAGAGGAAAAGATGTGTCGAACATAGATATTGCTAACATCCTGGAGTACTTGGCAGAGCTTCTACATACAGGCCTGTCCTATTCCTCCATCAAGATACATGCATCAGCTATTTCAGCAGAATACAGCTTGATCCACCTGTCTTTTCGCATCCTCTACTCAGGCAGTTCCTCAGAGGGATCAAGAATGTAAAACCTCCTAGGAAACCACCATTACCAGCATGGGACTTGAACTTTGTGCTAGAAAAGTTGACACTCCCTCCGTTTGAACCAGCAGCAACAGCAGATCTGCAACACCTATCATGGAAAACTGCTTTCCTACTGGCAATTACTTCAGCAAGGAGGGTTTCGAACTACAGGCCTTAATGGCAGTGCAACCCTTCCTAATCTTCCATCAAGATAGGGTGTCCATGAGAACTAATCCTACATTTATGCCTAAGGTGGTATCCAGAGTGTCTTTAAACCAGGCAATCCACCTACCTACCTTCTTTCCCAATCCACAGAACAGGGGGGAAAGACTGCTGCATACCTTGGATGTACATAGGCAGTTACGCTACTACCTGGACAGAACCAAGGGTAACAGAAAAACTGACCAGCTTTTAGTAGCCTATGCAACAGGAAGGGAAGGAAAAGCAATTTCCAAACAGACAATCTCCAAATGGATAGGAAATTGCATAAGATTCTGTTACTCCTACCATGGAAAACCAATTCCACAGAACATAAGACCTCATTCTACAAGGGCTACAGCCACTACCACAGCTTTCTTACGAGGAGTGGCAACCAAGGACATTATTGAGGCGGCTACTTGGACCTCCGTGCATACATTTGCCAAACATTATAATTTACCTCTATACTCTAGATCCCGAGCAGGGTTTGCCACTGCTGTACTGCAAGGGATCCTAACTACACCATAATTTTTCTTCCTCCACCCCTAGTTTGGCTATGGTATTCTACCCATTTGTTATGACTGCAGATGCATCCATGAAGGACATAGTACAGTTTTGTACCTACCATAAATGTAGATGTCCGAACTGGATAGCATCTGCAGTCAGGATTACCCACCCTCCTTCCCTCTGTGGTACTCCTAGGGTATTTACCCTCCTAATAGCTAGCTGGGGGGAGTCTCTTATGGTGTATTTGTTTGTATATATGTACATACATGCTTATTTTTGTGTTTGCCTTCTACTTTTTTGGAAACATTGGCATTTATCCAAAATTTAGCTTTCCAAGAGGGCAACTGGCATCTGGGGCAAGAAACACTGAGGAAAATGGCGTCGGCTGATGCCTTTATACCCGAAGACCAGCAGAGATGATGTCGGGTGAAGTGCGACATCAGCCGAAGCTGGACCCAGACTTTGGAATCTGGCCAACCGAAGGGCTGCCTGACGACAGGACAACCCATTTGTTATGACTGCAGATGCTATCCAGTTCGGACATCTACATTTATGGTAGGTACAAAACTGTACTTTCTGTGCATACCTTCACCAAACATTACCATTTGCCTTTATACTCCAAATCCAGAGCTGGCTTCGCCACTGCTGTACTGCAGGGCCTTATAGCCACCCCTAATGCATTGTAGATCCAGCCTCCCTACCTCAGCTTTGGGATTCCACCCAAGTGTAATGACTGCAGCAGTGTAACACGATGAACATAGTACAGTTTTGTACCTACCATAAATGTAGATGTTCGAGTGTAAACACTGCTGCAGTCCAGGTTACCCTCCCTCCTTCCCCTCTTACTTTCTGGTATTTACCTAGGGCATATACCCTTTATTACCTATGGGGAGTATTTGCTGGTAACTAAAAATGGTTATTTGCTTTTCTTTTGTATTTTTTACTAGCAATTTGTATTGCCTACCTATTTGGGGGCACCTGACATCTGGGGCAAGAAAAACTGAAGAAAATGGCATCGGCTCCATCTTGTATACCCCTGCCGCACTGACGTCAGGGAGGAGGTGACAGCAACCAACGCCGGACCAAGACTTTGGAACTCTGGCTGACTGCGGGACCACCTTGACGGCAGGATAACCCAAGTGTAATGACTGCAGCAGAGTTTACACTCAAACATCTACATTTATGGTAGGTACAAAACTGTACTTTTCTCGAGCAGCCCTGGACTCTGGATCCTATTCCAGACCTACTGATTCATCAGTTAGGCGGGCTGCATCAATCCCTCCAAACACTCCAACTCACAGCTTGGTTGCTCCACTTCCAACCTTAGCCAGGCTTCCAAGCATTTCCCCGGCCGTTCGTGAGATTGTCTCCTCTCACAAGTCCGCCACTAGAAAGACTTATGCTAGCAAATGGAAACGTTTTTCTTGTTGGGCAGAGGCTAGGAACATAGATCCTTTTTCAGCCCCAGTCCACGAAATCTTGGAGTTCCTAGCAGAACTTTTTCATTCTGGGTCCGCTTCTGCTACAATCAGGGTTCAATTGGCGACCATCTCTAACTTTCGTGTTGGGTTTTCTAATGCAAACATTATGTCTCATAAGCTATGTAAAGCTTTTCTAAGAGGGACTACTCTCCTTAAGCCCCCAGTGAGAGATCCCCCTCCTCCTTGGGAACTTAATTTGTTACTAACCTCCTTAATTATGCCCCCTTTTGAACCTGCAGCGTCCTGCTCCATTAAGTTTCTATCTTGGAAAACTCTCTCTCTGGTAGCTATTACTTCAGCCAGACGCGTCTCTGAGCTTCAGGCAGTAAGTGTTCGTCCTCCGTACTTAGTTTTTCATAAGGACAGGGTTGCTCTGAGTAATAATCCCTCTTTCCTTCCGAAAGTCTGCTCAGAAAATAATCTAAACCAATCTATAGACCTCCCTGTGTTTTTCCCTAACCATACCAATAAGGCAGAATACAAATTACACCAATTGGATGTTCATAGACAATTGCGTTTTTACCTGCATAGAACGAAGGATATAAGGAAGTCTGACCAACTTTTCCTTTCCTATGCTCGGGGCGAACAAGGTCTCCCAGTTTCTAAAGTAACCTTATCCAGGTGGTTGTCTCACATTATTACCTTCATCTATCAACTGAGAAACAAAGAGTTGTCTATCAAACTGAAAGGTCATTCTACTAGGGCTTTGGCCACCTCTGTAGCCTTCCAGTCTAGGTTGCCCATGGACTCCATCTGTGCAGCTGCAACATGAGCAAACCCTCATACCTTTATTTCTCATTACAAGTTAGATATGGTCTCCAGAAGCAGAGCTAACTTTGGTTCCACTGTTCTGAAAAGTCTGTTCCAATGAGCCGCCCATGTTTATAGGTGCTAGGGACGCTGTCCCAACCAGCAAGAACGAAGGCGAGATAGACAACTTAACATAAAGAAGTTATGTATCTACCATAACATTCCATGTTAGTTGTCTTCATCTCGCCTTCTTTCTTGCATCCCCCCCCCCATCCCCCTGTCCCATTGGACCAAGAGGAGTTCAGGTTTCATTGGCTGAGTGTTCTCTGGTTTGTTCCTCTACTGACTTAGAGAGTATGACAGGTATGCTCAACCATTTTGTTTGGAGGGGTTCATTCTATAGCTATGGCTGGGGTTAGCTATTTCAAACGAGATCTGGGTAGCTAGCGCTAGGCATCATGGGATAAGGGGTAGCCTCGAGCCAGTAGACAGCTCTCGAGCTATAGAAGATGGCAGAGTCGGTGCCGAGGATCGGCTCCGATCCCAACCAGCAAGAAAGAAGGCGAGATGAAGACAACTAACATGGAACGTTATGGTAGGTACATAACTTCTTTTTCTACACTGTGGAACTGAAACATTTTATTATGAAGTTTGTTTGGAGCAGTACCAGCATTATTAGTCACCTGTTAGTATTTTGTTGAGTGGTACCCCATTAACAAATATGTCCTTCAGTAGTAATTGCAGTATGATTACCGAGGATTAAGCTGTGTAGAAATGCAAGTTGGTATGACCACCAAATGCAGAATGTATTGAACTCCAGTTATGAATTTGGTTTGTTTCGTTTGATGTAAGGCTTACCTGGTTGATGGTAGATAGATTCCTGCTAGTGAGGATTGCCACCCTGCCACCTTGTGTTGGGACCCTGTGTATTGTCTAGGTATAAAGTATAGTTAGAATTAATATATTAGGAAAGAGAGTGGTTGACACTAACCATGATGTTCATCGTGCATACAGCTGCAGTCATAACAGATGGGTTTTCCTGCCGTCAGGCGGGTCCTCGGTCGGCCGAATTCCAAAGTCTAGGTCCGGCGTCGGTTGTCGTCGCTTCTTCCCTGACGTCAGTGCGACAGGGGTATAAAAGAACCAGGCAACGCCATTTTCTTCAGTCTTTCTTGCCACGCGGTGCCCGAAGCAGAAGCAGTTCGCAAGTGCCGGTCGGCCAGCTCCTGAGATTACGAATATCTGCAACCGAAGTCTTCTTGAAAGCTAAGTACCCGTTGAAACTTTTCTTGCCTCAGACCGATGTCAGACAAAGGTAATAATTGTATTTCATGTGGGAAGCAAATACCGCATAAGGATTTTCATTCCCTCTGTATTCCTTGCTTAGGCCCAGACCACGACGTCTCGGCTTGTCATTTTTGTGCTACATTCAACAAACGCACCATTAAGTGTCGGGCGGAGTTCGCCCAGCACTTTTTTGGCAAAAAATGTAACTACATAATGTCATCGGATACTCCGACTCCAGTTTTGACTAAAAGACGCAAAGATAAGGACCGACACACGAGGTCCGCGGCCTCTACCGACACCACGCCAAAGCCGACTACAGGTGGTCCGGTTCTCAGCGAGGCACCTACGCAGCCCCTGACTACCGACGACACTTCATTGGCAGTGTCTTCTGTACCCGAGGTCGCAGGCTGTTCGGCCCACACCCCGACTACAGATACCGAAGCCACTCTTGGCTGTGAAACTCAGAGTTTAGACAGGTCTGCCTCCTCTCAAGGTGTCTTCAGGCCTTCCTCTTCTTTTTCCATCAAGGCTTTCACTAAGTCTAAGACAGCCATGCATTCTAAAAAACAAACCCCACAGGGCCCTTCTCAAGGCCCCATGCCTAAAAAGCAGATGCTCAAAATGGCTGAGGACTTAATTTCTCTCATCAGGGGATGTTCATCGTGCATACAGCTGCAGTCATAACAGATGGGTTCTCCTGCCGTCAGGCGGGTCCTCGGTTGGCCGAATTCCAAAGTCTAGGTCTGGCGTCGGTTGTCGTCGCTTTCTTTCCTGACGTCAGTGCGACGGGTATATAAGACACAGCCGACGCCATTTTCTTCAGTCTTTTTTGCCGCGCGGTGCCCGAAGCAGAAGCAGTTCGCAAGTGCCTGTCGGCCAGCTCCTGAAATTACGAAAAATTGGAAACCGAAGTCTTCTTAAAGCTAAGTACCCCGTTGGGGAAACTTTTCTTGCCTCAGACCGATGTCAGACAAAGTTAACAATTGTATTTCTTGTGGGAAGCAAATACCGCATAAGGATTTCCATTCCCTCTGTATACCTTGTTTAGGCCCAGACCACGACGTCTCAGGCTGTCGCTTTTGTGCTACTTTCAATAAACGCACTATTAAGCGTCGGGCGGAGTTCGCCCAGCACTTTTTTGGTAAAGCTTTTGATTATAAAATGTCGTCGGAGACTCCGACTACCGTTTGTCCAAAAACGCAAGGACAAAGACCGACACGCGAGGTCCGCGGCCTCCACCGACACCACGCCAAAACTGGCTACACGTGGTCCGGTTCTCAGCGAGGTGCCTACGCAGCCCCTGACTACCGACGACACTTCTCTGGCGGTGTCTTCTGTAACCGAGACCGCAGGTACCTCGGCCCATACCCTGACTACAGCTACCGTAGCCACTGTGAGTGTTGAGCCTCTTAATGTGGACAGGTCCACTTCCACCCATGGTGTCTTCAGACCCTCATCTTCCTTTTCCATTAAGGCCTTTACTAAATCCAAATCAGCCATGCATCCTGTTGCACAGGGCCCATCTCCAGGCCCCATGCCTAAAAAGCAGATGCCCAAAATGGCTGAGGATTTAATTACTCTTATCAGGGGTTCCCAACCCCCTCCGGACAAGAGACCCAGAGTAGAGGAAGATTCTCCCTCTTCTGACTAGGGCTCCATTATTTCCGAACATTCTGATGAAGAGGAGCACTCGTACTCTCCCTTTGAAGATTCTGATGCAGAGCAGTCCATTCCTTCTGTATCTCCCCCAGAGGATTTTTCTTTCGGGGAAACCTTGCATACCTTGAGGGAACACTTCCATTGGGAAGGCCAAGATTTTTCAGATTCCAGGAAAAGACTTAGGGAATTTCTTTTGCTACCTCAGCACAGACCTCTGGCGATCCCTCCTGTCCTGGACATACTTGATGATGTTTACTCGGAGGCTTGCCTTCATCCGGATTCCCTGCCTCCTGCCCCAGTCAAGCCTAATAGGTACTACAGAGTTCCTAACTCACACCAATTTCTTTACAAAAGCCATAATGCTGACCCTGAAACCATTTCTCAAGGCCCCAAGGGAATGAAGGCCTCTACTGCTAAGAACCCATTACCTTCCGAAAGAGAGTCTAGATCCTTAGAAAGGTGGGAAAAAGGTATATACCTCGCCACCTAGCCATGAGGGCCTTAAATTGTCAGTTCCATATGCTTAAATATCAGCAGTTTCTGTTATCACAATTAAGGAATAAAATGTCACAACCTGAACAACCAGATTTGAAGGAGTTACAGGATATGATGCATAGTGCAGAACAAGTGGGTAAACACACATTACAATGTGGCTATGATGCTCTAGAGGCCTCAAGTAGAGCTGCTGTAACAGGATCAGTCATTCGTAGACATGCCTGGCTTAGGGAACAAACCTTGCCTGATCATGTTAAAGCTAAACTTCTAGATGCTCCCTTGCAAAAGGATGTATTATTTGGTACTAATGCTGAGGAGATACTACGGAAAATGGAAGAAAAAGCTAAATCTATGCAAACTGTCAAAGCCTTTCTTACAGGTACAACCACCACGTTTTAGCAGAAATTGGCCTTCAAAAAACTGGTCCTTTCCAGCCACGGACAAGCCCCAAAGAGGTAGATACAGGCGCACAAGGGGCAGAGGACAATCTCAAGGATCATATAGAGGCAGACAATGGCAAACTCCAGCACCAAGAGGTGGCGAAGACAGTGCACAACAATACAGGAAACAAACCCAATGACTTTCCCCTTTGCATGCCAAGCAAGTCTCAGCTGGCAGCAGCCTTGGGAGGAAAACTGACACTATTTTCAAAAAATTGGCATATTATCACAACAGACAAATGGATCCTGGACATTATAAACAGAGGCTACAGATTTCATTTTCACACACTTCCAAAAATGAGAGGCATGCTGAACCTGCCACACAATCAAAGGGCAGAGGCTCAAATACAAATTTCAGATCTCATGGACATGAAAGCTATTCAAGAGGTACCTGCACAAGAACAGGGTCAAGGTTTTTATTCCAGACTATTCCTGGTACCAAGGAAGGGCAAAGATTGGAGACCTATTTTGGACTTATCCATCCTAAACACATTTTTACTCGTGCCAAAATTCAAGATGCTCACCTTACAGCAGCTTCTTCCCATGCTGGGCAAGGAGTCTTGGCTGGTAACATTGGACCTCAAGGAGGCATACCTGCATGTCCCAATCAGACAAGATTGCAGAAGATACCTCAGATTTCTTGCAGGTTCAACACATTATCGATTCTCTGCATTGCCCTTTGGCTTATCTACTGCACCCAGAGTGTTCACGAAATGCCTGGCATCAGTAATTGCCTACTGCAGACTTCAAGGGATACAAATATACCCATATTTGGACGATTGCCTGATCCAAGCGGACAGCAAGCACATACTTCTGAAACATCTGGCTTTTGTAATAAGGTTGTTGAATTCCCTGGGATACACAGTCAACAAAAAGAAATCAAGGCTAATACCCTCTCAGACAATAATTTTCCTGGGTGCCAAATTGGATACAAACACCCAGATGGCCTACCTCACGCCAGAGAAACAAGGGCAACTAACTCAATACTTCAGAAAACTGGCAACTTTCACCAGGCTGACTGCAAGGAAAATCCTGCAGGCTCTGGGATTCATGGCATCTTGCATCCTACTAATCCCATGTGCAAAGCTGCATATGAGGAAACTTCAATGGTACCTGAAAAACCTATGGTCTCAGCACAGCCACAGCTTGGAAACAATAATACCACTAATTCCATGTCTTCAAAAGGAATTTCTGTGGTGGGCTCAAGCATGCCAAACAAACACAGGTCTCCCATTCTGCAAGCCTCAAGCAAGTCAAACCATCACAACAGACGCCTCGGATTACGCCTGGGGGGCGCACATGACAGATCGGTGCATTCAGGGCAGATGGTCCCAAAAGGAAATGCACCTACACATCAATCAAAAGGAAATGCTAGCAGTAATAAATGCTATTATAGCTTTCAAAGACCTGCTGCATCCAGGCCAGCTATTGATAAGGACAAACACCACCACAGTAATGTGGTACATAAACAGGGAGGAACCCACTCATACCCCTATGCAGGCTAGCCATGTCTCTTTGGAACATGGCTCTAGAATTGCAAACCGAGCTTCAAGCACAGTTCCTGCCAGGCAAGGAAAACACGCTGGCAGACAACCTAAGCAGAATTATGACAGATCCACACGAATGGAAGTTGCATCCTCAATTTTTTTCAAAGATAATTCAAGCATGGGGAAGGCCAAACATAGATCTTTTTGCCTCCCACAGAAATCACCAATTGGCAAAATTCTGCTCAAGGATATTTCATCCACAGGCCTGGAAAATGGACGCACTCTCTTTCAGTTGGACAACAATGACAGTTTATGCCTTTCCACCTCTTCCTCTGCTGCCCAAAGTTCTATTAAAAACTAGAGCAGACAGACCAAAGATGATTCTCATCGCTCCAGACTGGCCAAGACAACACTGGTACCCACTCCTGAGGAGCCTAACGCATTCCCCACCATGGATCCTGCCTCTAATGCCTCTTCTACTGACTCAGCACAACTTCAAAACTCTTCACAGTCAGCTGAAAACACTAAATCTAGCCGCATGGAAGATTCCTTAAAATCACAACAGACCCTGCTCTCCAAGGAGGTACAGGATGTCATTTTGGAGGCCAGAAGACCTTCTACTAGAAAAGCCTACTCTGCCAAATGGAAACGGTTTTGTGCTTGGAATGAGAAAAAGGGCCAGAACCCTGGAATACTGAATTTACCTCAAATATTACAGTACCTAGCTGAGATGCTAAGCAGTGGACTTTCATTCTCTTCCATCAAAATCCATGCCTCAGCCATTTCTGCAGAATACAACACTGATCCTCCTTTATTCTCTCACCCCCCTCTTAAGGCAGTTCCTCAGAGGGGCTAAGAATATAAAACCCCCAAGGAAACAACCAGTACCTGCTTGGGATCTCAATTTCATTCTAGAGAAACTGACTTTGCCTCCTTTTGAGCCAGCTGCCTCAACAGAACTGCAATATTTGTCCTGGAAAACAGCCTTCCTGCTGGCTATCACCTCAGCTCGCAGGGTTTCGGAACTACAAGCCCTCATGGCTGTGCAGCCTTTCATCATTTTCCATCAGGACAGAGTTTCCTTATGAACCAATCCTTCCTTTATGCCAAAGGTAGTATCCAGAGTAGCCTTGAATCAGGCTATCCACTTGCCTACCTTTTACCCCAATCCTCAAAACAAAGGGGAGAGACTACTACATTCCTTGGACATTCACAGACAACTATGTTATTATTTGGACAGAACAAAGCCTTTCAGAAAATCATAGTAACTCTTTGTGTCCTATGCTTCAGGGGCTCAAGGGAAGCCTATTTCCAAACAGACAATCTCAAATTGGATAGCCCACTGCATACGCTTTAGTTACTCTCTTCATGGTAAAACTGTACCTGCAGGCATCAGGTCTCACTCCACAAGGGCCACAGCTACCTCTGCAGCTTTCCTCAGGGGGCTTCCTACCAAAGATATTTTGGAAGCTGCCACTTGGAGTTCTGTGCATACCTTCTCCAAGCACTATCACCTGCCTTTATACTCCATATCTAGAGCAGGTTTTGCCACTGCAGTTTTGCAGGGCATCCCGGCTCCTCCTAATTCCACCTAGTGCCTATCACCCCTTTTTTAGCTTTGGTATTCTACCCATCTGTTATGACTGCAGCTGTATGCATGATGAACATAGTACAGTTTTGTACCTACCATAAATGTAGATGTTCGAGTGCTAATACAGCTGCAGTCCAGGTTTCCCTCCCTCCTTCCCCTCTGGAACAGGCCTAATGGCTAACACCTCCTCGTACAACCTGATTGGGGTATTCTTTTGTGGTGTATTTGCTTGCAACTACTGTTTTTTGATTATACTGCATTGCATTATTACATAAATTTATGTATTGCCTTCCTTCTGGGGGCACCTGACATCTGGGGCAAGAAAAACTGAAGAAAATGGCGTTGGCTGGTGCTTTTATATACCCCTGTCGCACTGACATCAGGGAAGAAGCGACGACAACCGACGCCGGACCTAGACTTTGGAATTCGGCCGACCGAGGACCCGCCTGACGGCAGGAAAACCCATCTGTTATGACTGCAGCTGTATTAGCACTCGAACATCTACATTTATGGTAGGTACAAAACTGTACTTTTCTGTTATTCCCAAAATGTGCATTTTTTTATCACAGAGCCAGACATCAAGGGCTGGCCATTTGTTGTTTATGCTGTTAATGTTGAAGCAGGCAATTGTTAGGTTACCAATGCTTCCATGGGAATTTTGTTGGTTGGGAGACTGCTGGCTATTCGCAGTCTGGAAGTGTGCATTGAGCCTTGGGCCTTGATTTGGTTTGAATGCGTTCTGCTTTGTAGCAGCTTGAGGAAGAAAATAAGAGTTTAGTGAGTGCCTTTCTTATTGGGCTGGCGGTTAATTTTGAAGTAAGTATTGACTTTGATTAATGTAAGTTAAGTAAGGGTTGTAGATGAGACATGAAATTTGGATGGTGTGCTAGGTGGTTGTGCTCTAGCAAAATTATCTTGTGATGGGAAAGAGTCTGTTGGCTTTAAACAGATTATCCAAGAGAAGAAGCGACTGAGAGTAATGAAGTTAGTCCTGGAGAAATGCATGATTGAGAGTAGAATTGGTTTAATAATGCAGCGCCACAAAAACATGATTAGTAATATCCCATGTATCTTATAGTGAGGTGGTTCTGATTTTGTAGGAATGTGTAATAAGAGGGGAGTAACTGTGATGTCTGAAGAATGTCAGAAGTACTAAGGAGCAATGTTTATGTAAGAGGTACTGATGATAGGTGTGTATAATGGTAGGTAGAGCAGATGTTACGTTTCTGGAGTTGGGAGATTAAATGGGTTGTAAGTGGCTATTACTGAGATGGCTGTTAAGCTGCTGAAGCTGGTGGGATTGAGGTGTACTATGGTGAAAGGGGTATCACACAATACACCTCAACCCTAAAAGTCTAATGTAAGACCAACATAAAGGAAGTAATGTTAGGGTGAGTGGGAAAAGATGAGGGAAGCAGAGCGCAAGTGGTATCGGACTGGGTCCTTTGTGGAAACAGGATCAAAAAAGGTAAATAAAAGTCATGTAATAGACTAGGAAACGGCCTTAACAGTGACATTGTTTAAAAACTAATAGGAAAAAGTTGGGGAGTCGTAACAAGAAAGATGGAGAATATAGGCAAGAGACAGAAAAGAACAGTGTTGAAGTATCAGTAAGAGGGGTGCTGAAGTAGGTAGATCTGGACCAGCCCAGAATGAAATGTGAAAAAGTCAACAGGAAGTCAGGAGGAAAATTCAAGTAGACATGGGATAGACAGCAGCCAAAAGAACTTTGTTTCCACAAAGGACCCAGTTTGATTCCACTTTTGTTCTGGTTCCCTCATCTTTTCCCACTCACCCTAACATTACTTCCTTTATGTTGGTCTTACGTTAGAATTGTAGGGTTGAGGTGTATTGTGTGATACCCCTCCCACCATAGTACACCTCAATCCCTGAGTTCCCCAGACCATTCTTTGTTAGAGGGAAGCCTTCCAGCTCATCAGTGGGAGTGGTAAGCACTAGGTAGCGTATCTACCACAAGAGGAGTGGTTTCTGGCTCTGAAATTGTACTTTATTGGCCGTTTGGGCAGTTTTTTCCATCCCTTTCAACTTTCTTTTCTCTCTCGCACTTTAATTAGCTTGTTCGCCAGCACTTCAGGCTTTTTGTAGCGATTATTGTAGCACACAAGTGCTATCAGCACTAGACATCCTATAAGGAAACAGCTCCAGTACTTAGTAATGATGACCATCCTTCCTGGCATGTCTAAAGGTTAGTTTCCTGTGCTTTCTCCTTTTAACTTGGTGAACTTGGGCATTCTGAGGCAGTGTAGCAACTGCCTCATGTACACAGACAACCCTCTCCTCTTGCCTCCCAACACTCAGACTTGTGGAGATGCACCTATATCTCCAAATTGGAAGCAATACACACTCCAGCCAAGACCGGAACAGCTGGTCAAGAGGAGAGGGTCAACACATGCACCACACCACATGGAACATACAGCCCTCACATAACACAGACCACACACCCACCTTTGCGGAGGCTCTCAATAGAAATCTACCCAAACAGCAGAGACCTCCAAGGCCGAAACGCACTCAACCACCACAACACAGCACAAACTACAAGACACACAGCTCACCTACACAGTGTGCCCATTAACCTAAGCCCCTAAGGCAAAACAGCTTGCCCAATACAATAATCATAGGTAACTCAATAGTGAGGTACGCTGATGTCCCACTCACTAAGTTTAATAAGGAGAAGGTAACAGCTGTCTGTCAGGTGCCCGAATCCGACACATAACACATGCATTCAGGTCACTCCACAACAAGTACATGTATGACTCTGTCGTTGTCCATGTGGGTGTGAATGACCTGAAACGCACCTCCCTGGACTACATAAAAAGAGACATTGTGAAGTTCTCGGATTATGTGGCCCAGGCAGGTATGACCCTAGCTCTGAGCAGCATCCTACCATCACCCAGAATGATACCACAGTACAAACAGAAAATGATTGATACAGCAATTGGCTAAGTTTGTGGTGTCATTCTAAGGGGATCCAGTATCTGTCTGCTTGGGATGACATGATTGACAGACCTCGATGCTTTGCCAAAGATGGCCTGCATCTGTCACCCTTGGGTTTCCGGGTACTGGCTAAGACTCTTGCCACCCCTATAGTGCCTTTTTTAGGTGGTGTTCCAAAGACCAAATTACCACAGTGTCAGCTATAAATAAATGCAATCTGAGGGTCATGCTGCTTAAAGCTAGAAGTCTAAATCTCAAGATGGACTCGCTCAAAGCACTCCTCAAAATAGAGAACATTGACATTTGTGCTGTAACGGAGACCTGGTTTAAAGCAGCAGAAAGCACCCCTGTACTACCAGACTACAACTCATTCCACACCTTTGGCCCCAGAACATGGGCTGAAGCTCCAAAGGCGGTGGTGTCACCATATTCATAAAGGATATGCACACCTCCAGACTAGTAGCCCAGCATAACGCATTTGATACTCCAGGTTACAACCAACATTGGGTAAGATGGCGATTCAGGTCTTAGCCTGGTATAGGTCCCCAACCATGTCCCAAGACTCACTCCACATTCCTAAGCACCCTGGAAACAGTTAAGATCCAACCCAGCACTCTTGTAGTAGGTGACTTCAACTACCCCTCCATCAGCTGGGAAAACTACTCATGCACCAATGCACTTGCCCAACGCTTCCTGGAATTCATCAATTCTAATACCTTGGACCAGTTCGTTCTTACCCCCCACTAGAGGAAGCAACATCCCTGACCTGGTTATTATTAACATGGGCAACCGTTACTCTACACCAGTAGTCATTTCCTCCCTGTTAGATCCAACCACAAAGTAATTACCAAGGAAATCCATATCTCACCCACATTCCCCGCAAAGGTGTCCATCCTGAAAAACTTCTCCAAATCAACTTTGGACTCCTAAAAACAGAGGTGGCTAACTTCATGGCACCCATGCCAATGGAAAATAGATGCATGACTGCCGAATCATACACCAATGCATTGTACGAACACGTACATAAATGCATGGAACTAGTCATACTCAATAGAACCAAGATGCTGTCCTCCAAAAAAAAAAAAGGAAGCCAGTCTGGTGGTTCCCTGCCATTAATAAACTCTACAACAGAAGGAAGAAACTGTTGCAGAAAAAGGTTAAGTCCCAAGACTGGAAAAATTCCCTTATTAGCCTCAACAAAAAGTTGAGATCCCTCATCAAAACCTCCAAACCCAGCTAAGAAGGCAGAATTGCGGCAGACACTAAAAACAACCACAAAGCCTTCTATAGTTATATCAGAAATATCCATGGCAATACCCAGATTTGCTCTGAATTGCTGCACAATGGTACCTGCTATACTGAGTCGACAGATATTGCCAACATACTGGCCGACAGATTCATTGCCAAATTTACCCCTCTCTCTCTCCCTCCCTAAAGGACCAGTCTCAATACTGGAAGAATGCCAGGCACCCAACATTACTGCAGCACAGGTTAAAGCTGCATTGTCTAAAGTCAAGAATATAGCTTCCATGGGACCCGACAATATCCCTGGCTGTGTTCTACATGAATTACAAAGTGAACTGGCACCACATCTGTGTGCTCTGTTCACTCTCAGCCTCACCTCAGACTTTGTCCCTACTGAATAATATACTGCTACATTCATCCCGCTCCATAAAGGAGGAGCGACTACAGACCTTGGAAATTATCGCCCCATTAGCCTGATGAGTCAGGTATGTAAGGCTATGGAGCGCATCATCATGGACATAATTAACAAGGATATAGAGCATCTCCAAACTCTAGATCCCACTCAGTTTGGTTTTGTGAAAGGTAGATCATGCCTGCTCAACCTGGTTGACGACTTTGAGTGAGTCACCAGAGCAGTGGATGAAGGTAAGGCAAGTTCATACAACCTTCCTCGATCTGGCCAAGGCCTTTGATATACCATTCCTCACTCAGAAATTATTTATAAACTCAACAAACTATGCATCAACCCCTGTATTGTTAGGTGGGTTGCAAATTGGCTCTCAGAACCCACAGTGTGAATGTAGCGGACTCCACGTCAGACTGCCGACCAGTCACGAGTGGAGTCCCACAGGGATTGGTCCTGCATTCTCTTCTGTTTGTGCTGGCCTGGACTTCTGAAAAGTAGATGCCATAGGGACTCTGGCTGACCAAATTCACAAGACGACTGCAAGCTGGAGCCATTATTAAGTTCCCAAGTGATGCAGACATCCTAGAGAAAGGTCTCACTGAGACCAATGACTAGTGTCAAAACCATGGCCTTAAGCTTAATGCCAAAAAATACGTCGTCATCCCCTTTGGGAAAAACTCAGTTCTCACTAATTACCACATCGATGGGAGCCCACTGAACACTGAAGGCGTTAAGAGATCTGGGGACATAGGTTGACAGCAACCTCTCCTTCGACCACCACATTGCCACTGTGGTCAGAAAGTCCTTCTATGTGGCACATCTCGTTACCAAGGGTTTTGCATCCAGGAAGAAAGAAGTAATAATTTTTCTCTACTCTTCCCTCATTAGACCAATCATAGAGTATAATGCCCTATTTGGCATGTAACTCACTAGACACCTGCCCAACAAAAGTACCTCATGAAGAGGATCCTAGGCCTTAAACACATGTCCTACGCGGACAGACTCAAACTTCAGCTATTCTCTGTCTACTAAGAGGCGATTTCTGCTTGACTTACAAAGCCATGTCTGACTCAGCTCTGTTAGAAATGCTACATCTAAAGAAATCCCAGTCCCTCTGCACCACACGCTGCAGAGACCTCAATCTCATTACCACAATCAACAGAACATGCTGAAGGGACAGGTTCATAACCCAGAGACTACCCATGCTCTGCAAAAGAGTTCCCATACATGTCAAGCAGAGCACCTCACTAGCCCTTTTCAAGCAAAACTTGAGTGGATGGGAAATAGAAAGTTCACCCCGGGGATCACTCCAGTGGCTCTACTTGATAGAGGCACTGGGGACTAACGACAGGTGGCACAATGCCAGGTCACTTGTTTGGGCTAGGCTTGTAAAGGCCGTAGGGCCATTAGCCTAGTACACACCTATGAACCTGTAATGGTGATTCGCTGTACCTTACAGCTGAGAGACAGGAGAGTGCCTAGAGTACAGTTTTAGATTAACAAATGAGCTTCAATGGGAAAGGAGCACTGTATGGGAAACTACAGATGTCCTTCATGGATGCATCTGCAGTCATAACAAGTGGGTTGTCCTGTCGTCAGGCAGCCCTGCAGTCGGCGGATTCCAAAGTCGGGTCCGGCTTGCTGATGTCGCACTCCACCGGCGTCATCTCTGTTGGTCTTGGTATAAAAGCATCAGCCGGCGCCATTTTCCTCAGTCTTTCTTGCGGCGTGGCGCAAGCAGAAGCTGTTCGCAAGTGCCGGTCGGTCGGATCCAGAGATTACTTCTACGAATACTACTTGAAGACTTCTAAAGCTAAGTACCCGTTGGGGACTCTTTCTTGCCTCAGCCGATGTCAGAAAAAGTTAACAATTGTTTAACCTGTGGGAAATTAATACCTCATAAAGATTTCCACTCTTACTGTCTGCCTTGTTTAGGCCCAGCCCACGCCGTAGCAGCCTTTTCGGCCTGTGCCTCTTTCAACCGGCTTAGGCGTCGGTCGGAGTTGCAGAACAGTTTTTCGGTACTGATTTTGCGTACATTATGCCGTCGGATCCTCCGACTACCCAATCTTCAAAAGCACGAAGATAAGACCGACACTCGCGGTCCGCGGTTTCGGCGAAACCACGGCAAAGCAAACGCGAGTGTCTCTGTTTCGGCGAAACCGAGAAAACTGCTCAAAGTACAGCTGAACCTATTCTTACAACTGAGGCCCCTGCTACAATTCTTGAATCGACCTCAGAATTTTTACCCACTACGGTGGTTGACTTATCAGACACCATCCCTTGGATGTCTCTACCCCAGCACGTGGTGCTGCTAGGCCTCCAGCAGCCATGTCCATTAAGGCCTTCGCCAGGGCTAAAGCAGCCAAGACTACTAAATCAGTGCCTGTTAAACCCCCCCTCATCCAGGCCCTCTTCTAGTTCTCAAATGCTTTCTTTGGCAGAAGATTTAATTTCTTTAATTAGAGGATCTCAATCTCACCCAGACAGGGCCTCTCAGCCCCAGAGAAGAGACCTAGGGCAGAGCCCCTGAGCCAGTGTCTTCTGATGATTCTGCTGATGAATCAGACATAACTGACCAGCCTGAGGCTCCCTTCTCCAATTTTGAAGATTCTGATGCTGAAGAATCCATTCCAGCTGCTTCCCCACCAGAAGAATTCTCCTTTGGGGAAACCTTGCATGCCATGCGAGAACAGTTCCAATGGCAGCAACAGGATTTTCAGACTCCAGAAAAAGACTTAGGACCTTTCTGCACCTCCACAGCACAGGCCCTTAGCTATACCTCCTGTTCTCTCTGTGGTGGATGATGCTTTCAATGATGTTTGCTCCGCTCCAGATTCTTTACCCCAGCCCCTGCCAAACCAGACAGATTTTACAGGGTGCCAGATACTCATCACCACCTTTACAAGGCCCCACTTGCAGACCCAGAAACTATATCCCAGGGTCCCAAGGCAGTAGCGACCACAGCTAAAACCCTATTCCTTCTGAAAGGGAAGCAAGGTCACTAGACAGATGGGGTAAAAGGTCTACACTTCAGCTACTCTCTCAGCTAGAGCTTTAAACTGTCAGTTTCACATGATACAATACCAAGAGTTTATGCTTGATCAGTTAACTAAAAACTAACTACTGATGAATCTCTTGATAAGAAATATGTATTAGAGATGGTAAATAACATACAACAGGTTAGCAACCATTCCTTAAAATGTGGCTATGATGCACTGGAGGCTTCATTTAGATCAGCCATGACAGGCACAGTGATAAGAAGGCATGCATGGCTAAAGGAACAAGCTTTACGGATCATGTTAAAGCTAAGTTGCTAGATGCTCCTATGGACAAGACAAGTTTGTTTGGTACACCTGCCCAGCAGGTTATGAAGAAAATGGAAGAAAAGGCAAAATCTGTTCAAACTGTTAAAGATTTCTTGCAGGTTCAACCCCAAGGTTTAGCAGGAACTGGCCTGCCAAAATTGGTCCTTTCCTGACTCCACAAAATTTCAAAGGGGCAGGAATAGGCGTTCCAGAGGCAGAAACCAATCCAGAGGAGGTGCCTACAGAGGCGACAGTGGCAAGGTAACAACAGAGGCACAGACACAGCCACTGCCACTACATCAGCACAACCACAGTGACTTAATCCTAAATCCGCCTACCAGGGAACAAATAGCAGCTCCTCTAGGCGGAAAGTTAACCTTATTTTCAAAGAACTGGCACTACATAACAAAAGACAAGTGGATTTTACAAACCATAGATCAAGGTTACGGTTTCACTTCCACACTTTACCAGTCAAAAGAGGAATGCCAAATCTACCTCCAAATCAAAAACAGAGGCTCCGCCAGATAATGGAGTTAGCAAACATGAGAGCTGTGGAAAGAGTGCCAACAGCAGAACAAGGAAAGGGGTTCTACTCCAGACTATTCCTAGTTCCAAGAAAGGAAAAAGTTGGAGACCAATTCTCGACCTGTCCACCTTAAATACATACATCATTGTCCCAAAATTCAAAATGCTGACCCTACAGCAACTTCTTCCCATGCTGGGCAAGAAGTCTTGGCTGGTAACTCTAGATCTCAAGGAGGCATACCTGCACGTCCCCATTCGACCAATCTGCAGAAGATACCTCAGATTTCTTGCAGGATCAGAGCACTATCAATTCTCAGCATTGCCCTTTAGCTTAACTACTGCCCAGAGTATTCACAAAATGCCTGGCATCAGTAATCGCCCATTGCAGACTACAGGAATTCAAATTTACCCATACCTGGACGACTGCCTGCTACAAGGGGACAACAAAAGCAAGCTGACAACAGATTTACAAAGGGTCATTTACTTGCTACAAGGACTGGGATACACAGTCAATTTACAAAAGTCAAGGCTGATACCATCCCAAACAAGGACATTCTTGGGCGGAATTGGACACAGTACAACAAATGGCATTCCTGACTACAGAAAAACAAAAAGAACTTCCTCTTTACTTCTTGGCACTAACAAAACTGAACAAGTTAACAGCAAGAAAATTTCTACAGGCCTTGGGCTTCATGGCATCATGCATAATCTTGGTCCCATTTGCCAGACTACATATGAGGAAACTACAGTGGTACCTAAAGAATTTATGGTCCCAACACAGACACAGTCTAGAAACAGAAATCCCACTAATTCCATGCTTAAAACAGGAGTTCCTATGGTGGGCTCAGGCATGCCAGTCAAACCCAGGCCTGCCCTTCCAGATGTCAACCAAGCCAGACCATCACAACAGGCGCTTCAGACCTAGGATGGGGGCCCACATGCTGGACAAATGCGTGCAAGGATTGTGGACACAGGATCAACTTCACCTGCACATCAATCTAAAAGAAATGCTGGCAGTAAAACTGGCAATCCAAAAGTTCAAACCATTCCTCAAAGAGGGCCAGTTGATGATAAGGACAGACAACACCACAGTCATGTGGTACATCAACAAACAGGGAGGCACTCATTCATACCCCTATGCAGAATGACCTTGGAGCTGTGGACCCTGGCACTCAGCTACAACATTCAGTTACAGGCAATATTTGTACGGGAAAGACAATACTCTAGCAGACATACTAAGCAGAACCACCGGATGCCCACGAATGGAAGCTGCACCGGACATCTTCAAGACCATCTCAAAGAAATGGGGAATGCCACAGATAGACCTATTCGCAACACCTCTCAATCACCAGCTCAAAAGATTCTGCACAAGGACATTCCACCCACTAGCATGGAAAGTGGACTCACTCTCCTTCAACTGGAAAGGCCTAACAGCATATGCATTCCCACCTCTTCCTTTGATACACAAGGTACTACTAAAAATCAAGGAAGAACGTCCAAGGATAATCCTGATAGCCCCAAACTGGCCAAGATAACACTGGTACCCACTACTGAAGAGCATGTCTCGGAACAACATGTGGCCAATACCCCTGATGCCTTTGATGTTAACTCAGAACAACTACAGCATCATACATCCAAACCTAAAACGCTGCAACTGACTGCATGGAACATCACATAGCAGCAGCTAATCCAGAACTTTCCCAAAGAGTTAAAGACATTATTCTTGAAGCACGCAGACCTTCAACAAGAAAGAACTATGCTGGAAAATGGAAAAGG
Source organism: Protopterus annectens (assembly GCF_019279795.1). NCBI lineage: Eukaryota > Metazoa > Chordata > Ceratodontiformes > Protopteridae > Protopterus > Protopterus annectens. Next base: position 32,704,366 of record NC_056729.1, read on the forward strand.
TTTGTCATTTGGAGTACTGAAAGAGGAAAAGATGTGTCAAACATAGATATGCCTAACATTCTGGAGTATCTGGCCGAACTTCTTCATTCAGGCCTGTCCTACTCCTCCATCAAGATACATGCATCAGCTATTTCAGCAGAATACAGCTTTGATCCACCTGTTTTTCGCACCCTTTGCTCAGGCAGTTCCTCAGAGGAATCAAGAATGTAAAACCTCCAAGGAAACCACCATTACCAGCTTGGGACTTAAACTTTGTGCTAGAAAAGTTGACACTAGCACCCTTTGAACCAGCAGCAACAGCAGACCTACAACACCTGTCATGGAAAACTGCTTTCCTACTGGCAATTACTTCAGCAAGGAGGGTTTCAGAACTACAGGCCTTAATGGCAGTGCAACCCTTCCTAATCTTCCACCAAGATAGAGTGTCCTTGAGGACTAATCCTACATTTATGCCTAAGGTGGTATCCAGAGTATCTTTAAACCAGGCAATCCACCTACCTACCTTCTTTCCCAACCCACAAAACAGAGGGAAAGAATACTGCATACCTTGGATGTACATAGACAGCTACGCTACTACTTGGACAGAACAAAAATAGCAGAAAGACTGACCAACTTTTGTAGCCTATGCAACAGGAAGGGAAGGAAAAGCTATTTCCAAACAGACAATCTCCAAATGGATAGGAAATTGCATACGATACTGTTACTCCTTCCATGGAAAACCAATTCCACAGAACATAAGACCTCATTCTACAAGGGCAACAGCCACTACCACAGCCTTCTTACGAGGAGTGGCAACCAAAGACATTATTGAGGCGGCTACTTGGACCTCCGTGCATACATTTGCCAAGCATTATAATTTGCCTCTTTATTCCAGATCCCGAGCAGGGTTTGCCACTGCTGTACTGCAAGGGATCCTAAACACACCATAATCTACCTTTATCCTCCTCCCCTAGTTGGCTATGGTATTCTACCCACTTGTTATGACTGCAGATGCATCCATGAAGGACATAGTACAGTTTTGTACCTACCATAAATGTAGATGTCGGAACTGGATAGCATCTGCAGTCAGGATTACCCTCCCTCCTTCCCCTCTGTGGTACTCCTAGGGTGTTTACCCTCCTAATAGCTAGGTGTTGGGGGGGAGTCTTTTATGGTGTATTTGTTTGTATATATGTACATATATGCTTATTGTTGTGTTTACCTCTATCTATTTGGAAACATTGGCATCTATCCAAATTTTACCCTGCAAGAGGGCTACTGGCATCTGGGGCAAGAAACACTGAGGAAAATGGCGTCGGCTGGTGCTTTATACCGACCAACAGAGATGGCGTCGGGTGGAGTGCGACATCAGCCGAAGCCGGACCCGGACTTTGGAATCCGGCCGACTGCAGGGCTGCCTGACGACAGGACAACCCACTTGTTATGACTGCAGATGCTATCCAGTTCGGACATCTACATTTATGGTAGGTACAAAACTGTACTTTCCTCTGTATTTATATAGTAAGGTGAAGTGAGGCTGCTGCACTCACTCTAAGGCAGTAGATACCAATAAACAGTGAAATTACTTTGCACTGGTCCAGAAGGTACCAGCTTAAATAGGCACAGTATAGGGAAGAATTCTCATGTATGACGCTTGTTTGGGAACTGTCCCACTCACTTCAATGCTAGATGTGGCCAAATAAACTGAGTATCCTGGCTCTGCTTCAGACCTTGCCTGAACTCACCAGTAACTTAACTATGCACAGGGGATAGGGCTCAAGCCTAGATCAGTGGGGCCATCCCTCGGTCTCAAATCAACTTGATCAATAGCAGTAAACTTAAAATAATGAAAGGGTTGTTTTGGACGTGTTTAGATAGGGCGTTCTTTTTGTCCCCTAACTGGATATCATAAATATGTTGATATATCCTGGCCTTGAAGGCCGTTTTGGTTTTGCCAGTATAAAGAATATAAGGAGTTGAAGTGGCAGTTGAGTTAATGCCACTACCTGGCCCCCGCCCCGGACTCAATGAAATGACTTTCATTACTTGTGTCTTAAAGATAAGGGTACAATTTAGTTTGTGAAATGTGTTGGATGGAATAGTTTATCTAATTTTTTGTATTTATTAATTTGTTATACAGTGGTGCATTATTTGCTTATTATTGTATTTCATACATTTTTACCTCTCTATGTTTTTAATCAAGTTCTGTATTTGAATTTACTGTCAATAGATGTGGGATGTAATGCACTCTATATTATCAATTTTGTTTTTAATGTTAGCTGGGCAATAAAGCAACCAAACAAGGCTCTGTTAAATTGATTTATTGATCTTGTCATGTGATTGCTCTTTTAAGTATGTATGCAAGTAAGGTTGTGGAACAAGTTTTTCTGATGACGTTTATTTTTATTGTGGGCGAAAGTGCTCCAGTTTTTCTTTAATAATAAAATTGGAAGTTTCACTTGCTGGTCCCTTTCTTTCATTTTATAAGTTTGTGACAATTTTTTTCGTTATTTCAGGTAATGTAACACTCCACATCCCAAGATATAAGGCTGTTTAAAAAAATGAGGTTTAATCAGGTGTCAGGATGTGAGACTAATTGTAAATTAGTTATGCACCAACATACGAGTTGGTGCAGAAATTTTCCTTTCTGTAGGGACATGATAAAATGAGATACCTTAGTATATGCTTAAAAAAAAGTGCATGCAGCCAAGGAGATGTGGGAAGAAAGTACTCTGAATATAGTTAAAAAGATAAGGCAGTGGAGGATGCTGACAGTAGATGGATAGCTTCAAGCTTTAAAAACATTTTTGATCTTTTTGGTGCTTTATTTAGAGCAGTCGTAACTGTTATTCCCCAGCATGCAAGGCTTAGACTGTATTGAGAGGGAAAGGTAAAATAATTTTCTGGTTGCTTCCTGATGGCATGGGTGTTTTGATAATGGATTCCTATTGCTTTTCTCCTTCAGCTGTCAAAAAGAGAGTAAAATTTAAAAATGTACTGAAAGGGTAGAGTCTGAAGAGAATGTAAACATTTTAAACGCATATTATATGTAACATTGCTTTTAGAAATAATATGAATATTATTTAATATTTTATGAATAGAGAACAATGGTCAAGGATGTGTGTATAGCTTTAAAATTTCAAACTGAATTTTGGCGCCAAAAAAGTTATTTAAACAACTGTGATGCAAGCTATGGTGTTCTGAGGAAGCTTGTTTTATTCAAGTGAAAGTGCTTAACCGTTCTTTGTTTGTTGGCATTACAATAAACTTTTGTTCACTTCTACTTGGTTTCATTGAAGGTGTTGTGGACTGTTATGAGCGTTGAATAGAGGTGAATTCCCAAGACACAGAGACGGAATTTTGCACACAGTGCATTTGCTGCTTTTTCTTTTCTAGTTGAACTTGTAACATTTTAAAATATGAAACCTGAAAGTTGAAGAAAACTTGCAAAAAGAAATTAGCTCAGCAGATTTAAAATTTCCAGTAATTCCTGTGGAGTGACAGCAGCATAACAGTACAACAGAAAAGGGCTTGAAATAAATTTCTTGAAGGAACATGTAAAGGAGAACGTGAGAACAATCACTAAAGTAACAGAAGTAATAAATGGATATTCAGATCTACTGCAAAGGTTAATTCGTGAAAACTTGGAGTTGAATGTTTAAATAATGACTTCATAGGTAAAGCTCTTTTTGGTGGAAATTTTAACCACTTTACTCACAGACTAAGAAAGGCAGGACAAGGTGAAAAAACTGCTTTGATGATAGTTATATACCAGAGAATGCAGAATGGGAAGAGTGCAGAGCATTCGTTATGTGCATCTCTCTAAATGGACTGCAACTCCATGGCAGGAAGTACAACTTGAGCACATAGAACTTCCTGGATTCTGAGTAGGGCTCCTAATAGTTATCCACATCCAGTAATACTGCAATTTTTTGACCTTTAATTTTGAAAGGAAATTATTTTCCAGCCAAGAGGAGACAAGGATAATTTTGGTTGGGGAGCCGAGTGGTGATTGTACAGCTGGTAGTCAGAAGGTAATGTCTGAATCCCACAAAAAGATTAACAGCAATTCCCAAAGGCTGTCCAGTTATGGTAGGACTACTTCAAGGGATGCGTAGAATATAAATTAACTGATTTACTAAAGGGGGATATAGGATTTTACTACCCAGGAATGGAAGACTTAAAACAAATGTTTATAGGAGTGGCGGAGAGGGAATTTAGGTATTGCAGGAGGGAAAACGGAATTGAAAGGCGTCTATTTTGCAGGCAAATGAAGCTTCAGAAGAGAAAAGAAGCATTAGATATAGAGGAACAGGACGAGTTGAGGAAATTGATAAAAGGAAGAACAGATAGATGGCAGAAATTTTTGCGAACACTGTAGTGTTTAAGGAAATGTATGCCTTAATTTCTTCAAGACTATGCAGACACTAGCAGCTAAATTGAGGCAGTAAAAAACTGAAAAATAGCTGTTATACACCATGAAGAACAAAAGGTAGATAGAATGCCAGAAAACATATAATTAGTTTACTCTGAGTATTACACTAAACTGTAACAAGGGGAAATTAATTTGAGAGAGAGAGAGAGGTCAAAGAGTTCTTGGATGTAATTTCTATACAGGAGGCAGATTAGCGAATAGGTGGAAGGCTGTTGGAAGAGGTGTTTAGAGGAAGAAGAGGACTTGTGGATACAGAAAAAAAAAGTAAATCATCTCACACAGATTGGAATCCTGTTGAACTTTGGGTGCTGATGGCAGAATTCTGTCAATATGTGGAAAAAGCTCCACAACCTAGTAATGTCTGAGACATATTCTAGTCTCCTGGGGAGAGGGTATCAGTGAGTATAGACAGACGGGAAAGATCCAAAGCTTATGGATTCATACAGACCCATCACTATTTTAAATCATATTTATAACGTTTTAGAGCATTCTGGCTAAAGAAATTTTACTTGTATATAGTAAGTGTACTAGTAGATTTTGATCATTGTAGATTTGTAGATGGAAGGCAAACTTTACATGTTATAATAATGTGGGTGCTAATGATTATACAGAATGCAAATCAGGGAGAGAGAGAGGTTATCAGCTTTGTTAGGTGCAAAAAAGAGCCTTGTATATGGTAGACCTTCCATTTCTGTTTTCAGACTTGCAAAAGATGTCTTCCCCAGATATCTTTATAAATATGCTCAAGATGGTTTAGTTCAGTATCAGAAGTGAAACTGGAAGGACATGCTGTCTCAAACTTTAAATCTGTCTTGCAGGATATGTCAGGGTTGTCCTGTTTCTATCTTCTATTCTCTTTGTATCTCAGTTAAGTGGCTGTAAAAATCTGAATTACTAACAGAAATTTGAATCAGTTAAACCTGCACAGCATAGCCTATATAAGTTTGAGAGGTAAGCTGTGTGCGAGTCCCCTGATATTAAGAAATGAGTTTGTCCTAACTTTAGGTACACAGTATCACAAGGACAGAATTAGCAGTCCAGTATTTAAACTAGCATTGAATAAAACAAAAAGAAGAGACTCCTTTTACAGCAATACCTAAATTGTGGAATAAATTACCCTAGGAAGTCAGGTGTGTGAAAACATTAGTAAGCTTCAGCAAATTTATAGGTGTGTTATCTATCGGATTGGGAAAAAAAATACACACACACACACACACACATATATATATATATATATATACATACACACATATACATATATATATATATATATATATATATATATATATATATATATATATATATATAGTTGCATTTCTCAAGGGTCTTTTGACCTAACTGTAGTGTAACTAGAAATTTACTCTTATCTGGAGCCATTAGCGGAGTCTTTCAGACAAACTGATATTTAAGTGTATTTGTAAAACTAAAATATCCAGAGATATGAGGAATGGAGGAGAGAGAGATATATCTGGGGGTCTTGTTACTGGAGACGCACAAGCAGTCAGTGATGAAAACGTATGAAACAACTTGTGAATTAGTTATTGACAACTTAGCTCTACCCAAATATTTACACTCTGCATGTACAAGATGTTCTTCGTGTTTCACTGTTGCAGTCATTACATTTGGGTAATCCTGCTGGCAGGTTGCCCTCAGTCGGCCTGAATTCCAAAGTCTTGGGTTCTGCGTCAGTTGCTGTCGCACCTTCCCTGACTTCAGGTCGTCAGGGGTATAAAAGAAGCAGCCAACGCCATTTTCTTCAGTTTTTCTTGCCACGCAGTGCCCGAAGCAGAAGCAGTTCGCAAGTGCCGGTCGGCTGACTCCTGAGATTTTCATGTTTGAGTTTCAGACTCGAAGTCTTCAATAAAGCTAAGTACCCCATTGGGGAAACTTTTTTCTTGCTCCAGACCGATGTCAGAAAAAGTTAATAATTGTATTTCTTGTGGAAAGCAAATACTTCATAAGGACTTTCATTCTTACTGCATTCCTTGCCTAGGCCCTGATCACAACGTTTCTGGTTGTCAGTTTTGTGCTAGATTTAACCAATGCACTATTAAGCGTCTGTATGATTTTGCTTTAAACCATTTTGGATGCCAGTTTAATTATCCAGAAATGTCATCAGATAGCCATCCGACTACCGGAGTTCACAAAAAACGCAAAGAAAAGGATAGAGATAAACAACCGAGATCCAAAACAGATGACGAAGCTTCTCCTAAGCCAGTCGCCGGTTCTCAGTGAGGCGCTTTCGCAGCCCCTGATGCCCGCGACTTTAGAATCACAGGCCGCAACCGACTCCCACGTGGAGTCGGCTATGCCGCTGGAAACTCGAGGTATTGGAGCCTCGGACACTATTCCCTCAGATGGGTCCGGAGCCGCTAAGCAGGCACCGGCTTCTGAGGGTGTATTCAGACCTAAACATCTTTACATTAAACCGACTTCAGCTTCAAAGGCAAAGACTAAAGCACCTTCTAAAGCAAAGAAACAAACTCAAGAGCCACGTGGACAGGCCTCTATGCCCAAAAAACAGATGCTCAAAATGGCCGAAGACTTTATTACCTTGATTAGGGGTTCCCATCCCCCTCCTGATAAGAGGCCTAGGCAAGAGACTGACTCTGAATCTTCAGATCAGGTTTCTATTTCTTCTGATTCATCTTCTGATCAGGAATTTTCTCTACCCCCCCCAATGAGGATTCTGATGCTGAAGAATCTATACCTTCAGCTTCTCCTCCAGAGGACTATTCTTTTGGGGAAACCTTGCATACCATGAGGGAGCATTTCCACTGGGAGAGCCAAGATTTTTCAGAATCTCAAAAGAGGCTCATGGATTTTCTTTTACTACCTCAACACAGGCCTCTAGCGATTCCACCTGTGTTAGACATTGTAGATGATGTGTTTTCGGAGTCTAGTCTGACCCCTGACTCCTTACCTCCAGCTCCTGTTAAGCCTGACAGATATTGCAGGGTTCCTGACTCTCATAAATTCCTTTTTAAAAACCCTGCTGCTGACCCAGAAACTATTTCACAGGGTCCCAAAGGAGTTGAGGCTTCCGCTGCAAAAAACCCTACCCCCTCTGACAGGGATTCTAGGACTCTGGATCGATAGGGAAAAAAGGTTTACACATCTGCTACCTTGGCTATAAGGGCCTTAAACTGTCAGTTTCATATGCTCAAATGTCAGCAACATGTCATGGCATTGCTTAAACAGAAAATGTTGTTAAACTCAATGTGCAGAAAACAAGGAAATGCAGGATTTATTGCATGCAGCTGAATAAGTTGGAAAGCATACTTTGCAATGTGGTTTTGATTCTTAGGAGGCCTCCTGCAGGGCCGCAGTTATGGGTTCTGTAATTAGGAGGCATGCTCGGTTAAAGGAACAAAATCTGCCTGATCATGTTAAAGTTAAATTATTCGATGCACCTTTACAGCATGATACTTTGTTTGGTGTTAAGGCAGAAGAGGTGTTAAAGAAAATTGAGGACAAAGCTAAATCTATGCAAACTGTCAAAGATTTTTTACAAGTACAGCCACCTAGGTTTAGCAGACACTGGCCTACAAAGAATTGGTCCTTTCCTGTGTCGACCTCAAAGGGACAGATCCAGACGCCCTAGAGGCAGAACCCAGGCGCAAGGTTCATACAGGTCAAAGCAATGGGGTGCATCTACCTCCAGAGTTGGAGAAGACAAATCACAGCCATACAGGAAACAGTCCCAATGACTTCCCCCTGCCGGCACCAAGCACTTATGTCCTGGCAGCACCCTTAGGGGGAAAATTAGCACTTTTTTCTCAAAATTGGCGCATTATAACCCAGGACAAGTGGGTTCTAAATATAGTGTCACAAGGCTACAAGTTCCATTTCCATACCCTTCCAGAGGCAAACGGCTGGCCAGATCTCCCAAAACATCAATGGGAAGAGGCACAAAAACAAGTCTCTTCCCTCATGGACATGGGAGCCATTCAACAAGTACCAGAGCAAGAGCAGGGACAAGGATTTTACTCGACTGTTCTTGGTACCCAGAAAGGACAAGACCTGGAGACCAATACTGGACCTATGTATTCTGAACACATTCCTGGATATACCAAAATTCAAAATGTTGACTTTGCAGCAGCTTCTGCCCATGCTGGGCAAGAATGCTTGGCTTGTGACTTTAGACCTAAAAGAGGCATACCTGCATGTCCCAATCAGACAATCATGCAGAAGATACCTCAGATTCAAGGCTGGCTCAATGCATTACCAATTCTCTGCACTGCCCTTTGGCTTATCTACTGTGCCCATGGTCTTTACAAAGTGCCTGGCACCAGTAATTGCATTCTACAGACAGAGGAATCCAAATATATCCTTACTTGGACTGTCTAATTCAAGCAGAGAACAAGGACATTCTTCTACAGCATCTGGTGTCTGTAAAAAGACTTCTAACATGCCTAGGATACACAGTCAACGAAAATAAATCAAAACTAGTACCCTCTCAAGAGATAATATTCCTGGGTGTAAGCTTAAGTACAACTGCCCAGATGGCTTATCTCACGCCAGACAAACAAAGGCAACTGACTACCTATTTCAAAATGTTGCCAACAAAGGCCCAGTTATCTGCAAGAAAAGTTCTGCAGGCTTTTGGGCTTCATGGCATCCTGCATCCTACTAATTCCATATGCAGGACTGCTTATGAGGAAACTTCAACGGTACCTAAAAAGTGTTTGGACTCAGCATTGCCACAGCCTGGAAACGGTGATTACTCTCATTCCCTGCCTGCAACAGGAGTTTCGATGGTGGGCGAAGGCTTGTCACCAGAACAAGGGACAGCCATTCACATTACCCCCAGTCAGGCAGACACTAACAACGGATGCTTCAGATTATGCCTGGGGGGGGCCCACATGGCAGGAAAATGCATTCATGGCACATGGTCCTCAAACCAAATGCATCTACATATCAATCAAAAGGAGATGCTAGCTGTTCAAAATGTCCTGACAGCCTTCAAGGACCTACTTCATCCGGGACAACTACTGATAAAGACAGCCAACACCACGGTCATGTGATATATAAACAAGCAGGGGAGCACACATTCTTACACCCTTTGCAGATTAACCATGACTTTGTGGGACACAGCATTGACTTACCAAGTACATCTGCAGGCACAATTCCTGCCAGGAAAGGAAAACACTCTGGCAGATGAACTAAGCAGAAACCTCATGGATCCCCATGAGTGGCAGCTGGATCCACAAGTCTTCAGCATGATACCAAGGAAATGGGGGTACCCTGACATAGATCTATTTGCCTCCCCCTCACAACTACCAAGCACTTATCACAGACAAGCATTGAAAGCGGACGCCCTATCTTTCAGCTGGAAAAACCTATCATTATATGCCTTTCCTCCACTGCCTCTCCTCCTACTCCTAAAGGTCAGACAGGAGAAGCCAAAGATGATTCTGATTGCCCCAGACTGGCCCCGCCAGTACTGGTATCCAATCCTAAGGAACTTGTCTCAATGCCCAGCTTGGACCTTACCTCAGATACCTCATCTACTGTCCCAGCAAAACAATCAGATCCTGCACAGCCAACTCAGTACTTTAAACCTGGCAGCATGGCGGATAATGTAGTCATACAAAACACATCTCTCAGTAAAGCTGTGATGGATGTCATTTTGGAAACCAGAAGGCCTAGTACTAGAAAATCCTATGCTGGAAAATGGAAGAGATTCTGTGCTTGGAACCAGGCACAAGGAACTGATACAGCTGTGCCAAACATTCCTCAGATTTTGCAGTACTAAACTGAGATGCTGGACAAAGGCCTATATTTTTCATCAATTAAAATTCATGCCTCTGCCATTTCGGCTCATTACAATACAGAGCCACCAATCTTTTCTCATCCTTTATTAAAGCAGTGCCTCAGAGGAGCCAAAAACTTAAGGCCTCCAAGGAGAGCATCAATGCCTGCATGGGACCTCAACTGTGTCTTGGAAAAACTCACCCTGCCTCCTTTTGAGCCAGCTGCTACTGCTGACATTTTTATCTTGGAAAACAGCTCTGCTTCTAGCAATAACTTCTGCAAGACTAGTTTTAGAGCTACAAGCTCTCATGGCTGTGGAACCTTTTTATCATGTTTTATCCAGACAGGGTCTCTCTGAGGACAAACCCAACATTTATGCCTAAGGTGGTGTCCAGTGTGGCTCTTAACCAAACTATTCATCTGCCAACTTTTTATCCAAATCCACAAAACAAGGGGGAGAGAATTCTGCATTCTTTGGACGTACACAGACAACTTAGATTCTACTTGGACAAAACCAAAGTTTTCAGGAAGACAAAGCAATTACTAGTGGCATATGCTGCAGGATCACAAGGAAAGGCCATCTCAAAGCAGACTATTTCAAAGTGGATAGGCCACTTCATTCGTTTCTGCTATTTACACCATGGAAAGCAAGTGCCTAAGGGCATTAGGCCATATTCAACCAGAGCTGCAGCCACTTCAGCAGCCTTTCTCAGGGGAGTACCAACCAAAGACATTTTAGAGGCTGCTACTTGGAGTTCAGTGCACACCTTTACAAAGCACTATCATCTGCCACTGTACTCTAAATCCAGGGCAGGTTTTGCCACTGCAGTTCTTCAGGGCCTCATAGCCACTCCTAATGCTGTTTAGCTCCAGCCTCCCAGCCTTAGCTTTGGGACTCTACCCAAATGTAATGACTGCAACAGTGAAACATGAAGAACATAGTACAGTTGCGTACACTTATCATAAATGTAGATGTTCGAGTGTATTCACTGTTGCAGTCTAGGTTACCCACCCGCCATCCCCCTTTTTCCTGATGGAACTTTTCTGATTTATACAACCTATGTGGTGTATTTGCTTGTAGATGAAGGTAAAGTTTATATTGGTGTATGTACTTTCATATATATATATATATATATATATATATATATATATATATATATATAAATTTTGGCTACCCTTTTAGGGGGCACCTGACATCTCGGGCAAGAAAAACTAAAGAAAATGGCGTTGGTTGCTTCTTTTATACCTCAGACGACCTGACGTCAGGGAAGGGGTGACAGCAACCGACGCAGGACCCAAGACTTTGGAATTCAGGCCGACTGAGGGCAACATGCCAGCAGGATTACCCAAATGTAATGACTGCAACAGTGAATACACTCGAACATCTACATTTATGGTAAGTGTACACAACTGTACTTTCACACTGTATGAACTGAATCTGTAATTTGGTTACTTAATGTATTTCTTTTTATAAAAGTTTAATAATAACTTTGTTATTTAACTATAACCATATTAAGTCAATGTGGAGCTTTTCTCCCTGGGCCTTATCTGAAAATGGGATATTACCCCAGTCCGACTTTCCCGGTAAGTAAATGTCAAATAAAACAAAGTAAATATGGTACTGATGAAAACTGAAGGATAAACTGTAACAGTGGAGACATTTAAATTTAGGCATGGATCAAAAAGTCCAAGTACTCCATTAGCGTGTATTACTGCACATAGTACATCTAGGACAGGCAGTTTGGACTACAGCAGGAGTAGACGGTAGGTGCCATTATTGATTTTTTTTGGGGGGGGGGGGCGAAAGAGTAAGATGGGAAAGGGAATTCCAGGGTGGATGCAGAGTCTGATCAAAAGGTTTATTTGAGCTCTCCCATTGTGAAAACAAACTGAAAAAAGGCCATTGAAACGGTCAGTTATGTAGCATTTGGTCACTGGCTAGAAATTAAGTTATCTGGATGCCAGCAAAAAAGAAATGTGAAGAACCTGAGAGAAAATCAATCAGAGGAGAAGAGAAAACTCTAGCCAGAAAGAATCCTGCAGCAGTCCAGTAAAGCAGTTTGTTTTTCATTATAGGGTATGGCTTCCAGTAATTTAGTGGAAAGAGAAAATATGTCAAAGCTTTTAAAATAAATGACACTTTGAAGGAATATATCCAATCAAATAAAAGGTTGGAATATCGAAGAAGCTTTAATTAGCTAATCAGATGAACTGATAAAACTGCAAAAAATAGAGATGAAATGAAGGGAAAGGTTGGGTTGATTGTGAGGCTTCTCAAGAAGAGATATTTCAAAAAAATAGTATTAGAAGCAGCAGGGAAAACTCAAGATTTTCTGATGTAACAGACACTTGAAGGAAGAAACAGTATTAATTTTAATGAAAGTACAAGTAATCAACTAGACTGTTCCACAGCAGGGTTTATTAGTTGAAAGGGCACATTGCTTGTTCCAAACCTGGCCATGAGAAAGCAGCCAAGACCTGTATTAGTAAAGGGGCAGTAATACCAGCAGAGGGAGTTGATCCTGACAAATTTGTAGCAGAAAGGAAAAGTATTAACTGTTGGAAGCAACAGAATATGGAAAATGTTTATTCAATGTACAACAGGCATAAGACAAACAGGTTTGCCACAGCAATCCGAGAGCATTAAGAGGCAGGTGTGAGATTAAAGCTGCTGTATCTAGCTGATTTCACATTCCTTTTCATGGAGGATGATCATGAAAGACCTTTTTTAAAGCATAACAGGCTAAGGAATAAATAAAAGTGAGCCAGCAAGCAGAAGGGTATTCTGCTTTTCATGCTTTTAATAATAACAAAGACCATAAAGAGGCTTTGCCATTGAAATGGTTTGTATTTTTCCAAAGGAAAATAGTAAAGCACAGGTGCTGATTAGTGAAATCAGTGGTAGTTTGGGCTGGAACCCACTACTAGTGTTGGGTGATTTGAGATGATCAGGAGGAAGACCAGCACCATTGCAGTTTAGTAAATAAATGGGAGACTGCAGAGCATCTGTCCCACTGGATATAGGGATAAACATGTGAACTATAGCTTTGCAAGAAAAAAGGGGTTGAGAAAGTCTGCAATTTTGTCTGCTTTATAGTTTACCCACAAGTTTAACATATACATTATTTTGTCATTAATGTTTAAAAAGGACATTGAAAGAAATTAACAAGTATAACAATTTGTGTTACTAATAGTTATATAAAACATTTCATTATGTAAATTGCATGCTAAGCAGTTTTCGTATTTTGTGTAGTCAGGGATATTTTAAATGCATGGATGGGAAGTCTCATTTGTGACTTTTTCATAAGTAAAAAATATTAAATCAATTTAATACTGTTTTTTGTTATAAGATGTACAGGCTTTGTATTGTAACAAGATAAAGGCTGATCAGGAGCAACAATTGCAGCAATCTGCTTACCCCCCCCGGTGACAGCATTCCACTACTAGAACAAACCCTTGCATAGCTTTCAAATAACATAACCAATGAAACAACTCTGTTAGGTGATGTTAATATAAATTGGCCATCTCTATTCACCAAATCACCCTGCTCTTTCATTAATCTGCATGGATTTACTCAATTTATCACTGTGCCCACACACACTAACAAGCCAACTCACTCCTCCTCTATAATTGCCTGGATACTAGTCTCCAGTCCTGACCTCCACCACCACTCTCAAACTTTAGCCGACTCCACCAGTGACCATTCCCCAATTTGTGCCCAAGGCTAATCCCTTCACCTCCAAAAAACACAAACAATCAAAGAATGCTGAAGCCTCTCAAACTTTCTCCTGAAGTATTCAATAACATGCTCTCTGCTCTTAAATGGTCTTTTCTATCCTACCTTCCCCTAGATGAAGCAATTCTAAAATTTGTTTATTTCTTAACATACTGAACTTACTCTTGCCCATCCCCTCCAAAAAGTAAGAGTTAAATCCTACTACTCCCTTGGCTATCCCAGGGCACAACAGCTCTTATGCACAAAAGGGGCAAAACCTGGAAACTCTGGACTAAGACCAAATCCCTCACCCACCTCCAAACCTGCAAAGAACTTTGAAACCTCTCCAAAAAACAAGTCATCCTTGACGAGAGAAGTTTTTACCTTAAACCACAAACAACTGGTCAGAACAATCCCCAAAAATTCTGGAACACTGTAAATCAAAACCTCCGCCCAGGTAATCCCAATACTCCTAATCCCTGTCTAGGTAACACTTCCCTTGTTATGACCACCTTACTTAACTCCCCCTTTATTGATACTATTAGCAAACTTGTCCCAACTTCTAACTTCTCTAACCTCCCCCCCCCAACAAGTTCTAACCTAATCTAGTCCTTTTCACTCAAACCTGTACCTACAAACTACATTAAGTACCTCCTCCCAAACTCAAATCTTACTCTCCTTCTGTGGACAACCTACCTCCACTCTTTCTTAGACAAGCTGCAAACTCCATAGCCTACCCCATCTCCATACTCCTCAACCACTCTCTATTGGAATCCACAGTCCCCTCATTATGGAAACAGTTCTTATATTATACCTATTCACAAAGGAGGTAATTACACTGATTTAGCTAACTGCTGTTCCATGGCAGTATTATCCCCCCTGTCAAAAATACTAGAAAAATGTGTTCACAAACAAATCATGGACTTATCTGCTCCTTGAAAACCTACTCACCCCTACCCAGTGTGGATTTTGTCCTAACCACAGCACCTCTGCTGCCCTAATTTCCTTTTTTTTACTCCATCTCCCTGGCCAGAAGTAACAACAAATTGGACTTCTGCCTCTTCACTGACCTCTCTGAAGTCTTTGACACAGTTTCTCATCCTAACCTCCTCTCCAAACTATCCGAACTGAGCCTTTCTCCATCAATTATCTCTTGGTTCTCCAGCCGCAGCAGTCAGTAAAATGGTTATGTCCTTATATTCATATGCTGTAGTATTCATAACATTAGGGAGTCTGTCTCCAGCCGATTCGTACATCTGGCCAGTATCCAAAAGACTTCATGTTACCGCAAGATACATGCTACACAGCACAACATTATGGGTACGTCAGCCATAAAGAGACATCTGGTATAAAGCGGACGTCAGCATGCATCTACCTCCGAACCTTTCTGCCGCCTGTCCGATCACCTGCTCCATATGTTCGCTTGCCAGAAGTGTTGTGTTCCAGTGACCAGATAAGTACGCTTTGGGGGTTTTCTTCGTAACATTTTTGCTACTGCTTGTTTGTTGGGTTCATATTAGCAAGGAAGGACAGGTGTGAATGTGGAAGGCAGATTCCACATAAAGGCACCCACAAACTTTGCTTTTTTTTTGTCTAGGCCCAGATAACGACCATACCAAGTGCACTGTTTGCAAATCCTTCGTCCCTAAGACCCTCAGGAGTCAGCTAGCCACTTTAATGTTATACTTGGAAAACCAGCGCCTTAAGGGCCTAGCATGCGAGATGGATGTGACGTTGGGCCATTCAAATGAGCCTTTACTGAAGAAGGCCAAATAATTTGCGGCCTGAACCTTCAGCTGTGCCCTCTCTTCTGATTGTTTCTCCCAAGGCTGGTGTAGGCCCAGAGACCGTGCCAGAGTTGGTGGATGTACCTTCAGTGGGTACCACAGTGAAAACCCAGGAGGAGTCTGCTGGCATGTCCGTGGGGGAAGGGCAGATGTAAAATCAGGGCGATAAGGGGGAACCCAGGCTTGTTATATCCGAAGGTCTTTGAGGTGTCACACAAATCATGGTGTATGAAGACGTGCTTTCCGATATCATCGAATGTAGGCCATCGTCTGGTCCTTCCACATTTCACCATATGGAAGACTCTAAAAAGAAGGTGGCTAAAACTAAATGAGTCTCCTACTACACCTCAACAGCCCCCTGATTGACAGGCATTTTCTCAAAGTCTCTTTACTGCCTTTATGAACCTTTGCCAGTCTTCTTTTATTCCTCTGCAGACCTTCTCTCTTTCCACAACCTTCAAAGGGACAGTTGCTGACACTTCTTCGGATGATGTGGATTCCTCTAGAGAGGAGTCATTAGCATACTCCACCCAGTTGGCTTCCCCTTTAGGGTATACCTCCCCAGAGGGGGAAATCTAATGGTATAGATTCCCCTGGGAAGGAGATGTCCTTTAGAGAGACTATTCTCAAAGTGAAAGATTTTTTCAAGTGAGACTGCTCTCAAATTTGACATTCAGAAGAGGTACTGTGACCTCTTGCAGATGGATTCCCCATCTCTTTCTGCTATCCCTCCAGTCTTGCCTGCCTTTCTGGATGTTTTCTCAGCTGCCTCCAAATGTTCATGGGCTCAGCCTCTCCTATGCCAGTCGCCAGTTCGCCGGTGCTCAGTGAGGCGCTTTCGCAGCCCCTGATACCCGCTACTTCTGATTCGCAGGCCTCTACTTAGACCCATTCGGAGTCCGGTATGCCGCGAGATACTTCACATATGAAACTCACAGATGTATCTACCTTGGATGGGTCCGGAGCCGCTGAGCAGGCACCGGTTTCTGAGGGTGTATTCAGACCTACAGACTTGCATATTAAGCAGACTCCAACTTCAGTGCTAAGGCCTAAAATCTCGATCTGTGTCTAAAAAACAACGCCCAGAACACATGTTCAGGCCCCTATGCCTAAAAAACAAATTATCAAAATGGCTGAATATTTAATTACTCTAATCAGGGGTAGTCACCCCCCCCCCCCCCCCAAGAGGCCTAGAATTGAATTTGACTGTGAATCTTCTGAACAGGACTCTGTTTCTTCTGACTCTTCTAATGATCTGGAATTGTCCATATCTACTTATGAGGACTCTGACGCAGAGAATTCCATTCCCTCTGCTTCTCCGCCTGCGGATTTCTCTTTTGGGGAAACTTTACATACCTTAAGGGGGCATTTCCACTGGGAAAGTTATGATTTCTTTGAATCCAAAAAGAGGCTTAGGGATTTCCTCCTTCTTCCTCAGCATAGGCCTTTGGCTATACCTCCTGTATTAGATATTGTTGGTGTTTTCAAAATCCAGTATGGCCCCTGATTCCTTGCCTCCAGCCCCTAGCAAACCAGACAGGTACTACAGGGTTCCTGCCTCCCACAAATTCCTTTTTAAGAATCCTGTTGCGGACCATGAAACCATTTCTTAGGGGCCCAAGGGCATTAAGGCTTCTACTGCTTAAAAATCCTACCCCTTCTGATAGACTGCAGGGCGCTGGATAGATGGAGTAAAAAGGTTTATACTTTTGCAACCTTAGCAATCAGGGCTTTAAACTGTCAATTTCATATGCTAAAATATCAACAGCATATCATGGGACTGCTTAAACAGAAAATTATGTTGATTTCTGACTGTGTGGAGAATAAAGATTTGCAGGATTTATTGCATTCAGCTGAACAAGTTGACAAACATACTCTGCAATGTGGTTTTGATTCTTTAAAGGCCTCTTGTAGTGCTGCTGTTACTGGATATGTGCTTAGAAGGCATGCTTTGGCTTAAGGAGCAATCTCTGCCTGATCATGTTAAAGCAAAACTTTTTAATGCTCAGACGGCAGTAGTAGTAGTAGTGTAGTAAAGCCTACATTTCCAAATGGAAAAGGTTTTCCATCTGGTGTCACAAAAAGGACCTACAACCACTGTTAGTTGATGTTCCGGTGGTCTTGTCCTGTCTGTGTGAATTGATGAGGGCTGGGTTGTCCTACTGTTTGGTGAAGGCTCACTTTTCAGCCATCTCTGCTTGTCCTGCCTGTGTCTCCACCTTTAGCTTCTAGATTAGAGGTGAAACAGTTCCTTACTTGTTGCAGGTTTTCTGACCTCCTGCAGAACTTGTAGCACATTTTCTGAAAAAAGGTGTCTATAAAGGGATTAAAACCCTATCATTCACAAGGTCAGGTTCAGGGTTGACAGCTGTGGATGTACTAGGGTTCCCTTGTCCTCTGTGCATGGATCATGCTATCCCAAACAGAACCAAGATGCTATCCTCCAAAAAAAGGAAGCCAATCTGGTGGTCCCCTGCCATAAACAAACTGTACAACAGAAGAAAGAAACTGCTGCAAAAGAGAGTAAAATCCCATGAGCGGAGGAGCTCCCCTGGTCAGCCTCAGTAAGAAGCTGCGATCCCTGATAGAATCCTCCAAAGCTAGTTACGAAAGCAAAATCACCACTGATTCTAAAGACAGCCACAAAGCATTCTATAGCTATGCCAAGAATCTCAATGGCAACACTCAGATCTGCTCTGAGTTACAGCACAATGGCACTAAATATACAGACCCAACTGATGTTGCCAGCATCCTGGCAGATAGGTTCAGTGCTAACTTTACCCCCACCCCCTAAAGGGCCCATCTCTATACCGGACGAATGCAAAGTTCCTTTAATCACGGCTGCACAGGTAAAAACCACTCTTTCCAAAGTCAAGAACACAGCATCCATGGGACCAGACAACATCCCAGGCTGCGTTCTACATGAACTACAGAACAAACTGGCACCCCACCTAAGTACCATGTTCAGTTATAGCCTTACGTCATGCTTTGTGCCCGCTGAATGATGCACAGTGACGGTTATCCCACTCCACAAAGGGGGAGCCACCATGGACCCCGGGAACTACCACCCCATTAGCCTGACGAGCCTAGTCTGCAAGGCCATGGAACTTATAAACAAAGACATTGGTAATCTTCAAACTCTGGACCCCACCCAGTTCGGGTTTGTAAAAGGCAGATCATGTCTCCTAAACCTGATAGACTAATTTGAAGCAGTCACCAAAGCCGTAGATGGAGGGTAAGGTGGTTCACATAGCCTATCTAGATCTTGCCAAGTCTTTCGACACCATCCCCCACTCTGGAATTATAGATAAACTCACTAAACTAAGTATAAATCCCTATGTCACAAGATGGGTTGCCAACTGGCTCACTGACAGAACCCACACTGTGAAAGTAGCAGACTCCAAATCCAACTTCAGACCAGTGACAAGTGGAGTACCACGGGGTTCAGTCCTGGATCCTCTCCTGTTTGGTATCTACTTCTCTGAAGTACAGGCTAACACAGAAGGTCTTTGGCTAGCGAAGTTAGCAGATGACTGCAAACTAGGAGCCATAATCGAAACTCCTAACAATGTGGACATCCTACAAAAGGGCCTCGCTGAGACAGATGCCTGGTGACAAAGCCATGGCCTCAAGCTCAATGCCAAAAAGTACATTGTCATCCCCTTTGGTAAAAACTCTGTACCCATGAACTACAACACAGGCGGTAGTATACTTAACACCGAAAGTGTGATAAGAGACTTTGGGACACAGGTGGACAGTAGTCTCTCCTTTGATCACATTGCCACAGTAGTCAGGAAATCCGTCTACGTGGCACACCTCATCACAAAAGGTTTCTCATCCAGAAAAAAAGAGGTCATTGTTCCCCTCTACTCATCATTCATTAGACCCATTGTAGAGTACAACGCCCTTTTTGGTATGTACCTCACAAGACATCTACAACAACTGGAAAGGCCGCAGAAGTACCTCGCAAAGAGGATTACAGGCCTCAAACAGATGCCCTACACAGACCGTCTCAAAAAACTCCAGCTTTACTCCATCACATATCGCCTACTCAGAGGTGATCTCTGCCTAACATACAAAGCTATGTCAAACCCAGAGCTGTTGGACATGCTCCACTTAAAGAAATCCCAATCCCTCTGAGCTACACGCCCTAGGGACCTAAACCTTGTCACCACAATAAACAGAACATGGAGGGATAGAGTCCTGTCCCAGAGATTTCCCATACTCTGGAATAAACTACCTATCTATATTAAACAAAGCTCCTCATTAGCACTCTTCAAGAAAAATCTTGATGATTGGATGGGAAATAAGAAATTCACCCAGGGGATCACTCCTGTGGCTCTGCTTGACAGTGGTACAGGAAAATAATTTTCTTGGGTGGCAAAAGCCTGGGTACCTTTCTGGCTGGGCTTGTATAGGCCCTAGGGCCGATAGCCTAGTACCTACCTATGAACCTACCTAAAGGCGTCCTTCATATCAGACTGACAAGGAAACCAATACCTCCTGCTTCGGATCTCAATTTTGTGCTAGAGAAGCTTACACTGGGACCTTTTAAAACCAGCTCCTCTTCCCTGCAGCATTGCACCTGGAGAACAGTTTTGTTAGTGGCCATTGCCTCTGTTAGAAGGGTTTCAGAGTTACAGCCCCAGACCCTGCTGTCTAATCCCTCCTTCACTATCTTTCATAGAGGGATTCCGTGCACACTAACCCTACCTTTATGCCCAAAGTGGTAAATGAGTTATCCTTTAATCAGTCCATTAACCTTTTCACCTTTCTTCCTTCAGTGTCCCAGTGAGAGAATATTGCACACTTTAGATGTGCATAGGCAGCTTAGATACTACCTTGACAAAACCAATTTTTTTTGTAAGACTGACAGTCTGTCTCTTACCACCCAAGAGCTCTGGATCAGTCCGTTTCCAAGCAAACTGATTCCAACTGGATTTCTAAAGCTGATGTTCATCGGGTTTCACTGTTGCAGTCATTACACTTGGGTTATCCTGCTGGCAGGCCACCCGGAGTCGGCCTGAATTCCAAAGTCTAGATCCGGCATCGGTTGCTGTCGCCTCTTCCCTGACGTCAGTGCGCCAGGGGTATAAAAGATGCAGCCAACACCATTTTCTTCAGTCTTTCTTGCCGTGCAGTGCCCGAAGCAAAAGCAGTTCGCAAGTGCCGGTCGGCCGACTCCTGAGATTTTCAAAAATGAATTTCAGATCTGAGGTCTTCATTAAAGCCAAGTACCCTGTTGGGGAAACTTTTTTCTTGCTCCAGTCCGATGTCAGAAAAAGTTAACGATTGTATTTCTTGTGGGAAGCAAATACCTCATAAAGATTTTTATTCTTACTGTATTCCTTACCTAGGCCCTGATCACAACGTTGCTAGCTGTCGGTTTTGTGCTAGATTTAACCAACGCACTATTAAGCATCTGTATGATTTTGCTTTTCATTACTTTGGCCGAAGATTCAATTATATAATGGTGTCGGACCAGCCGATGACCGGAGTTTATAAAAAGCGCAAGGAAAAAGAAAAGGACAGGCATCTGAGGTCCAAAACCGACGACGAGGCTTTCGCTAAGCCAGTCGCCAGTTCTCAGTGAGGCGCTTTCACAGCCCCTGGCGCCCACTACCTCAGAGCCACAGGCCGCTGACGACTCCCACATGGAGCCAGCTAGGCCTCTGGCTACTCAAGGTATTGGACACTCGGAAAATATTCCCCTCAGAAGGATCCGGAGCCGCTGAGCAGGCATCGGCTTCTGAGGGTGTTTTCAGACCTACACAGTTGTGTAAAGCATACTTCAGCTTCCAAAGCAAAGACTAAAGCAGTTCTAAAGACAAAGAAACAAGTACAGCATTCTCCTGGACAGACTACCATGCCTAAAAAACAGATGCTCAAAATGGCCGAAGACCTAATTACCTTGATCAGGGGTTCCCATCCCCCTCCTGACAAGGGGCCTAGGCAAGAGACAGAATATGAATCTTCAGATCAGGTTTCCATTTCCTCTGACTCCTCTTCTGAACAGGAATACTCTCTTCCTCCTTATGAGGATTCTGATGCTGAAGAATCTATCCCTTCAGCCTCACCACCTGAGGATTATTCATTTGGGGAAACCCTGCATACCATGAGGGAGCACTTCCACTGGGAGAGCCAAGACTACTCAGAATCTAAGAAAAGGCTTAGAGATTTTCTTTTACTACCTCAGCACAGGCCTTTGGCTATTCCTCCTGTGTTAGACATTGTAGATGTATTTTCAGAGTCCGGACTTTCTCCTGACTCTCTAACTCCTGTCCCTGTTAAACCAGACAGATACTACAGTGTTCCAGATTCACATAAATTTCTTTATATAAACCCTGCTGCTGACCCAGAAACTATTTCTCAGGGTCCCAAAGGGGTCAAGGCTTCTACTGCAAAAAACCCTGTCCGCTCTGATAGAGATTCAAGGGCACTGGACAGATGGGTAAAAAATGTTTACACTTCTGCTACTTTGGCTGTGAGGGCTATAAATTGTCAATTTCATATGCTTAAATATCAGCAATACTTAATGTCACTGCTAAAACAGAAAATGTCAAAATCTGATTGTGCAGAAAATAAGGAAATGCAGGATTTATTGCATGCAACTGAACAAGTGGGAAAGCATACATTGCAGTGTGGTTTTGATTCTCTGGAGGCCTCTTGCAGGGCTGCAGTTACGGGTTCTGTCATTAGGAGGCATGCTTGGTTAAAGGAACAGAATCTGCCTGATCATGTTAAAGCAACTTTACTAGATGCTCCATTACAGCATGATACCTTATTTGGTGTTAAAGCAGAGGAGGTGTTGAAGAAAATGGAGGACAAAGCGAAATCTATGCAAACAGTAAAGGATTTCTTACAGGTACAGCCACCCAGATTTAGCAGGAACTGGCCTACTAAGAATTGGTCCTTTCCAGTGTCAGACAGGCCACAAAAAGGCAGATACAGACGCCCCAGCGGCAGATCCGAGCCCCAGGGTTCATACAGGCCTAAACAGTGGGGCGCTTCTACCTCCAAAAGTGGAGAAGACAAATCACAGCCATACAAGAAACAGTCCCAATGACTTTCCTCTGCCAGCACCAGGCACTTATCTTTTGGCAGCCCCCTTAGGGGGAAAACTAGCACTTATTTCTCAAAATTGGCACATGATCACCCAGGACAAATGGGTCTTGAATATAGTGTTCCAGGGCTACTGGTTCCACTTTCACACCCTGCCAAGGGCAAAAGGTATGCCAGACCTGCCACACAATCAAAGGGCAGGGGCACAAAAACAAGTTTCATCCCTCATGGACATGAGGGCTATTCAGCAAGCAAGAGCAGGGACAAGGATTTTACTCGACTTTTCTTGTTACCCAGAAAAGACAAAGCCTGGAGACCAATACTGGACCTGTCTATTCTAAATACATTTCTGCACGTTCCAAAATTCAAAATGTTGACTCTGCAGCAGCTTCTGCCCATGCTGGGCAAGAACGCTTGGCTTGTAACTTTGGACCTAAAAGAGGCATACCTGCATATTCCAATCAGACAATCTTGCAGAAGATACCTCAGATTCATAGCTGGCTCAATGCACTACCAATTCTCTGCACTGCCCTTTGGCTTATCTACTGCGCCCAGGGTCTTCACAAAATGCCTGGCACCAGTAATTGCATTTTGCAGACAGAGGAATTCAAACATATCCTTACTTGGACGATTGCCTTATTGAAGCAGGGAACAAGGACATTCTACTAAAGCATCTGGCGTTTGTAAAAAGATTACTAATTTGCCTAGGGTACACAGTAAACTAAAAGAAATCAAAACTAGTACCCTCTCAAGAGATAATATTCCTGGGTGCAAGCTTAAATACAACTGCCCAGATGGCTTATCTCACACCAGACAAAGGCAACTGACGTCTTACTTCAAAATGTTGGCAACAAAGACCCAGTTATCTGCAAGAAAAATTCTGCAGGCTTTGGGCTTCATGGCATCCTGCATTCTGCTAATTCCATATGCCAGACTGCATATGAGGAAACTACAGTGGTATCTAAAAAGTGTTTGGACTCAACATAGTCACAGCTTGGAAACTTTAATTACCCTCATTCCTTGCCTGCAACAGGAGTTTTGATGGTGGGCACAGGGCTGTCACCACAACAAGGGACAGCCATTCACCCTACTCACA
The DNA here is from genome assembly GCF_019279795.1 of Protopterus annectens. Lineage (NCBI taxonomy): Eukaryota > Metazoa > Chordata > Ceratodontiformes > Protopteridae > Protopterus > Protopterus annectens. Next base: position 32,728,197 of record NC_056729.1, read on the forward strand.
GCCAGGCAGTCAATAACAACAGATGCATCAGATTACGCCTGGGGGGCCCACATAGCAGGAAAATGTATTCAGGGCACATGGCCCACAAGCCAAAGGCATCTTCATATCAATCAAAAAGATATGCTAGCTGTTCAGAATGCCCTGACAGCTTTCAAGGATCTACTCCATCCAGGACAACTACTGATGAGGACAGACAATACTACAGTCATGTGGTACATAAACAGGGAGGCACTCATTCCTACCCCTTCTGCAGACAAGCCATGACTTTGTGGGACACAGCATTGACTTATCAAGTACACCTGCAAGCACAATTCCTGCCAGGAAAGAAGAATACTCTAGCAGACGAACTAAGCAGAAACCTTACAGATCCCCACGAGTGGAAACTGGATCCACAAGTCTTCAGCATGATAATAAAGAAATGGGGATGCCCAGACATAGATCTATTTGCCTCCCCTCACAATTGCCAACTACAGAGATTCTGCACAAGGACGTATCACAAGCAAGCATGGAAAGTGGATGCTCTATCATTCAGCTGGAAAACCCTAACAGTATATGCCTTTCCTCCTCTGCCTCTCCTCCCCAAGGTACTCCTAAAGGTCAGACAAGAGAAGCCAAAAATGATTCTGATTGCTCCAGACTGGCCCCGCCAGCACTGGTATCCAATCCTAAAGAGCTTGTCTCAAGGCCCAGCCTGGACATTGCCTCTAATTCCACATTTACTGACCCAACGAAACGATCAGATCCTGCACAGCCAACTCAGAACCCTAAATCTGGCAACATGGCGGATAATGTAGCCATTCAGAGCACACCTCTCTCAAAAGCAGTGCTGGATGTTATTTTCAGGCCAGGAGGCCCAGTACCAGAAAATCTTATGCAGAAAAATGGAAAAGATTCTGTGCTTGGAACCAGGCACAAGGAATTGACACATTTGTACCAAATATTCCTCGGATTTTACAATATCTAACTGAGATGCTGGACAAAGGCCTATCCTTTTCATCAATTAAAATCCATGCCTCTGCCATTTCAGCTCATTACAATACAGAACCACCATTTTTTTCACATCCGTTGCTAAGACAGTACCTCAGAGGGGCCAAAAACATAAGACCCCCAAGGAGAGCACCAATACCTGCATGGGACCTCAATTATGTCTTGGAAAAACTCACACTGCCACCTTTTGAGCCAGCCAATCCAGCTGAAATAAAGTTCTTATCTTGGAAAACAGCTCTGCTCCTAGCAATAACCTCTGCAAGACGAATCTCAGAGTTACAGGCACTCATGGCTGTGGAACCTTTTATCATTTTCCATCCAGACAGGGTTTCTTTGAGGACTAACCCAACATTTATGCCTAAGGGTAATGTCCAGTGTGGCCCTTAACCAAACCATTAATTTGCCTACTTTTTATCCAAACCCACAGAATAAGGGTGAGAGACTCCTGCATTCTTTGGACATACACAAACAGCTACGCTTCTACTTGGACAGAACTAGAGCTTTCAGAAAGACTGAGCAACTCTTAGTAGCGTATGCTGCAGGATCACAAGGAAAGGCTTTCTCAAAGCAGACTATTTCAAAATGGATAGGCCACTGCATTCGTTTCTGCTATTCACAACATGGCAAATCAGTGCCTAAGGGCATTAGGCCTCACTCTACCAGAGCAGCAGCCACTTCAGCAGCTTTTCTCAGAGGAGTACCAACCAAAGATATTTTAGAGGCTGCAACTTGGAGTTAAGTACACACTTTTACCAAGCAACTACCACTTACCTCTCTACTCTAAGTCCAGAGCAGGCTTTGCCACTGCAGTTCTGCAGGGCCTTATAGCCTCTCCTAATCCTATTTAGACCCAGCCACCCAACCTCAGCTTTGGGATTCAACCCAAGTGTAATGACTGCAACAGTGAAACCACCCACCCATCCCCCTTTTCTTTGCTGGACTTATCTATACTTCTCTATCCCATACAACCTATGTGGTGTATTTGCTTGTAGATGAAGAAAATGTTTATTTTTGTGCTGCATACTTATTGGCATAATTTTCAGCCTACCAATTTGGGGGCACCTGACATCTGGGACGAGAAAAACTGAAGAAAATGGCGTCTGTTGCATCTTTTATACCCCTGGCTGGCGCACTGATGTCAGGGAAGAGGCGATAGCAACAGACGCCGGACCTAGACTTTGGAATTCGGGCCGACTGCGGGTGGCCTGCCAGCAGGATAACCCAAGTGTAATGACTGCACCAGTGAATACACTCGAACATCTACATTTATGGTAGGTACACAACTGTACTTTTCTTTTTATTTGTTTAATGGTAAGACCCTTACTTCCCCAGTGAAGGCTCATCTCCTAGAGCAGTTTCTTCTCAGGGGCATTCTTTAAAGGTTTGGACATTGGCTGTATACTAGAGGAAGCTACATGGTCCTCTGTCTATACTTCCACTAAACACTAGAAGCTTGACACCATCTCTAAGTCCAAAGGTGGGTTTGCAAGAGCAGTCCTGCATGGATTTGTAGAAAAAGCGTCTGCTCATCCTTCTCCCAACCTGTCCCAAGCTTGAGCTTTGGTATTCTCTCTAATGTTATGAATACTGCAGCATGTGAATAGAAGGACACAAAAAGTTGTGTAAAATATTGCCGTAACCATTTCTGTTCTGTATGCTGCAGTATTGCTTTCCTCCCGCCTTCCTCCTGATTCTTGTCTACTTCTTCTGCTGATATACATATCAACTAGGATCTCAGACTAGTGCTGGGCACATATGTTTCTGAGGTAGGTGCGTGCTGATGTCTGCTTTATACCCGATGTCTCTTTATGGCCAACGCATGTCTAATGATGTGGACCGTAGCACGTACCTTGCGGTAGCATGAAGGCTTTTGGATACTGGCTGGATGTACAAGTCAGCTGGAGGCAAACTCCTTAATTTTATGAGTACTGGATCATATAGAAAAGGACATCTATTGATATGGTAAGATTTTACACAACTGTTCTTTCCACTCTATCGCCCTTCCTACACTTTCAGATGGGAATCCCTCCAGGGTCTATCCTTGGCTCTCTGCTTTTTAACATCTTCACAAACCACCTCTCTACATCCTGTCGTCACTGTTCTCTCATACAATATGCTGATGACTCTACTATTGTCTCTGCCGCCAACACCATCTCTGATCTGCATACCTTCACCTCCATAGAAAAATGGCTCGCTAACAATCAACTTATTCTTAATCCCAAAAAACAACCTTCTGCTATTCCTCCATAAGTCTCTCTCCCCTCTTAAATCTGCTTTCTGTATCACTTCACTCAATAACTCCACTATCAATGTGGAACCCCAAAGAAAACTCCTAAGAGCTATCATCAGTGACCAACTAAAATTCAACCTCCATGTCCACCATTGTATAAAGAAAACCCACCAAAACTAGGTTTACTCTAGAGAAATGAAAGTTCCTTACTAAAGAATCTCTTCTCCCCAGTCTCTGCTATGGCTCACAAATCCTAACTAACCTACAGACCTCCCTAAATGCCAAACTTGAAAGTACCTACAAAAAAGTTGCCCGGTTTGCTGCTAATCAGTCCCCAAATTCACATCACGGTCTTTCACTCTCTGCTCTGAACTGGCTTGAGTTCCCCCATCCACCTCAACTCTTTCAACTGTCTATCATCCAAATGTATGCAAATCCACACTGCCCCTTCATCTCCTATCTGGTCTCTGTATACTCCAGCTACACCCCTTAGGAGCACTAAACAACACCATTTTGAAATGTTTAAGCCCCAAAAAATGGCAAAAACTTGTATAGCTGCTCCCTTGCCCAAAACTGGAACAAGCTTCCCCTTGACCTCAGGCAAATTACTACTCATGAATTCAAAAAAGCTTTCCAGCAAATACCTACTTAATACCTCAACTTGTAACTGTAAATCCTAGCTAATATCAAATAACACTGCCACTACATAACTACACTTCACTGATGCTATAACTGACTGATGTTCTTCGTGTTTCACTGTTGCAGTCATCACACTTGGGTTATCATTCTGCAGGTAGCCCTCATTCTGCCCGAATACCAGAGACTTGGTATTTCTGCGTCGGTTGCTGTCACTTCAGTAATGATGTCAGGTCGTCAGGGGTATAAAAGCAGGCAGCCAACGTCATTACATCAGTCTTTCTTGCCGAGGAGCCTGAAGCAGAAGCAGTTCGCGTGAGTGCCAGTCAGCCGCTAACTGAGTTTTTGTTTCCGAATTGAATCATCCTGAAGTCTTCTAAAGCTAAGTACCCTGTTGGGCATCCTTTTTTTTCTTGCTCTAACCAATGTCAAAAAAAGTTAATTGTCTCGCCTGTGGAAAGCAAATACCACACAGAGATTTCCATTCTTACTGCGTCACCTGTTTAGGCCCAGACCACAACGTCCCTCTGTCGGTTTGTGCCTCGTTCAACATCTGAACTATTCATCATCAGGCCCTTATTGTCGCTAAATACTTTCGCTCTCGATCTCTGTATTCCGAAATGGCTTCGGTAAGCCATCTGACTACTGATCTTCCAAAAAAACGTAAGGATAAAGACAGAGACAGACCGCACAGGTCCAAAACTGCCGATGACGCTTCCCTTAAGCTAGTCAACAGTTCGCTGGTACTCATTGAGGTGCTGTCGCAGCCCCTGATGCCTGCTTCTATGAATTCACAGGCCGCTATCGAGACCCGTTTTGAGTCCAGTATGCCGCAAGACTCTTATTTGACTACAGAACCTGCAGATGTGTCTACCTTGTATGGGTCCGTAGCCGCTGTGTAGGCACCGACTTCTGCTGAAGTTCTTTGCATTACCGATATTTGACAAAAACAGACGACAACTTTCGCGTCTTCAGTTCTGTCTAAAACTACCAAGTTTCTAAGGCCAAGAATACGAGCTATGCCTAAAAGACTGACGACCCAGACTCAAGCACCTGCTTCTTTGCCACGATATCAAATGCTTAAAATGGCAGTAGACCTGATTATGCTTATTAGGGGAAGCCAGCCTACCCCTGCTAAGAGAAAGAGACCTGTCCCCAGCAGCTTTAACTGACCAAGAATCCGACAACTCTGAGGTTTCTGATTATGACGACCATGCTTTTCATAGGTTCTTAGGTAGGTACTAGGCTATTGGCCCTAGGGCCTGTACAAGCCTAGCCAAAAAGGTACCCTGGCTTTCGCCACCCAAGAAAATTATTTTCCTGTGCCCCTGTCAAGCAGAACCACAGAAGTGATCCCCAGAGTGAATTTCCTATTACCCATCCAATCATTAAGATTTTTCTTGAAGAGTGCTGATGAGGAGCTCTGTTTGGCATATATAGGCAGTCTGTTCCAGAGTATGGGAAGTCTCTGGGACAGGTATCTATCCCTTCAGCATGTTCTGTTTATTGTGGTGACAAGGTTTAGGTCCCTAGAGCGTGTAGCTCGGAGGGATTGGGATTTCTTTAAGTGGAGCATGTCCAACAGCTCTGGGTTTGACATAGCTTTGTATTTAGGCAGAGATCGCCTCTGAGTAGGCGATATACGACAGAGTAAAGCTGGTGTTTTTTGAGACTGTCTTCGTAAGGCATCTGTTTGAGGCCAGAAATCCTCTTTGTGAGGTATTTTTGCGGCCTTTCCAGCTGTTGTAGATGTCTTGTGAGGTACATACCAAAAGGGGCATTGTACTCTATAATGGGTCTAATGAGTGATGAGTAGAGGGGAAAATTACCTCTTTTTTTCTGGATGAGAAACCTTTTGGTTATGAGCTGTGCCACGTAGAAGGATTATCTGCTTATGAGGATTCAGATGCAGAGGATTCCATTCTCTCTGCTTCCCCTCCAGAGGATTTTCTTTTGGTGAAACCCTTCATACTTTGAGAGCATTTCCACTGGGAATGCCAGGATTATCCGCAGTCCAAAAAGCGACTCAGAGAATTTTTAGATTTACCTCAACATAGACATTTAGCAATTGCTCCTGTTCTGGATGTTGTGGATGATGTCTTTATGGAATCCAGTCTAACTTCTGATACTTTACCCCTCCTCCAATTAAACCAGACAGGTACTACAGAGTCCCTGACTCCCTCAAATTTCTTTTCAGAAATCCTTCTGCTGACCCAGAGGTAATTTCTCAGGGGCCTAAAGGTATAAAAGCAACTACAGCTAAGAATCCAACACCTTCGGACAGGGATTCCCGAGCTTTAGACAGATGGGGTATAAAAGTATACACTTTTGCAACTCTTGCCATTAGGGCATTGGATTGCCAGTTTCACATGCTGAAATACCAGCAGCATATTATGAAACTTATTAAGCAAAAATTATCTACCTTTACAGACTGTGCAGAAAATAAAGAATTACAAGAGCTTAAGCATTCTGCAAGCCAAGTCAGCAAGCATACTTTGCAATGTGGCTTTGATGCCCTAGAAGCTTTTTGCAGGGCAGCAGTCACTGGTTCTCTTCTGAGAAGGCATGTTTGGCTTAAGGAACAGACCTTGCCAGACCATGTCTAATCAAAATTACTAGATGCTCCTTTGAACAAGGTCAATCTGTTTGGCACCAAAGCAGAAGAGGTTCTAAAAAAAAGTCTATGCAGACAGTCAAGTAATTTTTGCAAGTGCAGCCTCCAAGATTCAGTAGGCATTGCCCCTCGAAACATTGGGCCTTTCCAGCCCCCTCAAGGCAATCTCAGACTAGACCCAGGGGAAACTGACCCCCCAGATTACAGTCTCAGGGTATGCAGAGATCTAAGCATTGGAGTGCCTCCACTTCTAAAGCAAAGAGTGCTAAGCCAGCCCCTTATGGAAAGAATTCACAATGACTTCTCAGCTCCAATCCTTACCTCTTCCCAATTGCTCGTGCTCCTAGGAGGAAAACTTGCCCATCATGCAAAAAACTGGACCTCCATCACCAAAGACCAAATGGGTCCTCAATATTGTATCCCAGGGGTTCAGATTTTACTTTCACTCACTGCCATCCCCAAAAGGGTTCCCAGACCTTTTTCCAAACCAGTCGGCAGAGACACAAAACCAAATTCAGTCCCTGCTCTCCATAAGGGCAATTCAGCCTCTTCCTCAATTCAGCCTCTTCCTGCGGAACAAATAGGCCAAGGGGTTTGTTCCAGACTTTTTCTGGTACCCTGATGGCAGTTGGCACCCAATCCTAAATCTTTCCCTTCTGAACACCTTCCTGGTGGTACCAAAATTCAAAATGCTAACCCTTCAGCAGCTTCTTCCTATGCTGTCCAAAGATGCCTGGTTAGCCACCCTAGACCTAAAAGAAGCCTATCTGAACATCCCTATCAGGGACTCATGCAGAAAATATCTATGCTTCAGGGCAGGATCTATGCATTATCAGTTCTCTGCACTTCCCTTTGGCATATCCACTGCTCCCAGAGTCTTCTCAAAATGCCTGGCTCCAGCCATTGCCTATTGCAGACAGAGAAAGATTCAAATTTACCCATACTTAGACGATTGCCTGATTCAGGCAGACAGTCTGGAAAAGCTGTTGCAGCACCTGACATTTGTAAAGAACCTTCTAACCTCCCTGGGGTACACTACCAACGAAAATAAATCAAAACTAGTCCCCAGTCAAAAGATTCTGTTCCTGGGAGCAAGCTTAGATACAGCATCCCAGCTGGAATTCTTTACTCTAGAAAAAAAGCCTATCTGACAGGCTACTTAACTCAAATGGCCACCAGAACCCAGCTATCCACAAGGAAAATCCTGCAGGCCCTAGGGTTAATGTCTCTTGCATTCTACTAATTCCATATGCCAAACTGCATATGAGGAAACTTCAGTAGTACTTGAAAAGTCTTTGGTGCCAACATTCTCAGGATTTGGAAACCATCATACCTTGTCTAAGGATAGAGTTTCTTCTGTGGGCAGCAGCATGCAACCACAACAAGAGACTTCCCTTTACTCATCCCCACACCGCCCAAACCCTAGCCACAGACGCATCAGACTATGCCTTGGGGGCACATCTGGATGACAAGTGCATTCAGGACCACTGGAGCCCAAGTCAAATTCATCTGCACATCAACCAAAAAGAGATGCTAGCTGTTCAGCATGCTCTGACAGCTTTCAAATCCCTACTTTCACCAAGATCCCTGCTAATAAAAAACAGACAGCACCACAGTTATGTGGTACATCAGCAAGCAGGGGGGATCCCACTGTTACCCACTCTGCAGGCTAGCCATGGCCTTGGACATGCAGATTCATCTGCAAGCTCAATTCCTGCCAGGCAAACAAAACTCGCTGGCAGACGACTTCAGCAGATATCTACTAGACCCACACGAGTGGCAATTAGACCCCAGCACCTTCAGCCTTCTAACCCTAAAATGGGGGACCCCAGAGGTGGACGTTTTTGCCTCCCCCTACAATCGCCAGCTCAGCACATTCTGCACCAGGACACCTCACAGCAGGGCCTGGTAAGTGGATGCCCTATCCTTCCAGTGGGGAAACCTCTCAAATCTATGCATTTCCCCTCTGCCTGTTCTCACAAGAATATTACTCAAGATAAGACAGGACAAACCAAGGGCAATCCTGATTGCCCTGGACTGGCCATGCCAGCACTGGTGCCCACTACTGCGCAGCCTGTCATCGGTGCCACCCTGGCACCTACCCCAGATCCCAACCCTCCTCACCCAGCAGGAGGGACAGATTCTGTATCCACAACTGTAAACCCTGAATCCTGCAGCCTGGCTTATTCCTTGAATTCTCCCCCAGTGACCAGCCTAAGCAAGCAGATGCTGGATGTCATTCTTGAAGCCAGAAGACCCAGTACAAGGAAATTCTATGCTGAAATGTGGAAAAGGTATTGTTCCTGGATTCAATCTAAAGGAGAGGACAGCACTGCGCTCCTTATCTCTAATCCTGGATTACCTAGCAGATATACTCTGCAGAGGCCTATTCTCCTCCATTATGATCCATACCTCTGCCATCTCGACTCATTACAACACTGAGCCACCTCTCTTCTCTCACCCTCTCATCAAGCAGTTTCTGATAGGGGCAAACAACCTAAGGCCACCAAGGAGAGCACCCACCCCTGCTTGGGACCTTAAATTTGTATTGGAAAAGCTCACGCTACTACCCACTTTGAGCCTGCAGCATCAGCAGAATCAAAATTCCTCTCTTGGAAAACAGCCTTGCTTCTGGCCATCACTTCAGCTAGAAGAGTGTCTGAGCTACAAGCACTTATGGCTGTGGGAACCCTTCATTATTTTTCATGCTGACATGGTCTCCCTCAGGGCTAACCCTTCCTTTATGCCAAAAGTGGTGTCCAGTGTGGCTCTCAACCAATCTTTCCATTTGCCTACCTTCTTCCCTAATCCGCAAAATAAAGGGGAAAGGATCCTGCACTCCTTGGCCATGCACAGGCAGCCCATATTCTACATGGATAGGACTAAAGCGTTCAGGAAATCTGACCAGTTACTAGTCAGATGTTCATCATGTTTCACTGTTGCAGTCATTACTCTTGGGTTATCCTGCTGGCAGGCTACACTCAGTCGACCAGAATTCCAAAGTCTAGGTCCGGCGTCGGTTGCTGTTGCCTCTTCCCTGATGTCAGTGCGCCAGGGGTATAAAAGGATGCAGCCGACGCCATTTTCTTCGGTCTTTTTTGCCGTGCGGTGCCCGAAGCAAAAGCAGTTCGCAAGTGCCGGTCGGCCAACTCCTGAGATTTTCAAATCCGAATTTCAGAACCAAAGTCTTCATTAAAGCTAAGTACCCCATTGGGGAAACTTTTTTCTTGCTCCAGACCGATGTCAGAAAAAGTTAACAATTGTATTTCTTGTGGGAAGCAAATACCTCATAAGGATTTTCACTCTTACTGTATTCCTTGCTTAGGCCCTGATCACAATGTTGCTAGCTGTCGATTTTGTGCTAGATTTAACCAACGCACTATTAAGCATCTGTTCGATTTTGCATTTCATTACTTTGGCCGAAGGTTTAATTATATAATGCAGTCGGAACAGCCGACGACCGGAGTTTACAAAAAACGCAAGGACAAGGAAAAGGATAGGCATCCGAGGTCCAAAACCGACGACGAGGCCTCCGCTAGGCCAGTCGCTGGTTTGCCGGTTCTCAGTGAGGCGCTTTCACAGCCCCTGACGCCCGCTACCTCAGAGCCACAGGCCGCTTCCGACTCCCACATGGAGCCGACTGGGCCTCTGGATACTCAAGGTATTGGACACACGGAAATCATTCCCTCAGATGTGTCCGGAGCCACTGAGCAGGCATCGGCTTCTGAGGGTGTCTTCAGACCTACACAACTATATATTAAGCCATCTTCAGCTTCAAAGACTAAAGCAGCTCTAAAGACAAAGAAACAAGTACAGCATTCTCCTACTCAGACTTCCATGCCTAAAAAATAGATGCTCAAAATGGCCGAAGACCTAATTACTTTGATCAGGGGTTCCCATCCACCTCCTGATAAGAGGCCTAGGCAAGAGACAGAGTATGATTCTTCTGATCAGGTTTCTGTTTCCTCGGATTCCTCTTCTGAACAGGGTTATTCCATGCTTCCCTTTGAGGATTCTGATGCTGAAGAATCCATTCCTTCAGCCTCTCTTCCTGAGGATTATTCTTTTGGGGAAACCCTGCATACCATGAGGGAGCATTTCCACTGGGAGAGCCAAGATTATTCTGAATCTAAGAAAAGGCTCAGAGACTTTCTGCTACTTCCTCAGCAGAGACCCCTTGCTATTCCACCTGTTCTAGACATTGTAGATGATGTATTTTCAGAGTCCGGCCTGTCCCCTGACTCTACCTCCTGCACCTGCTAAGCCAGACAGATACTACAGGGTCCCGGATTCTCATAAATTCCTATATAAAACCCCGCTGCTGACCCAGAAACTATATCTCAGGGTCCCAAAGGGGTTAAAGCTTCCACTGCAAAAACCCTGTCCCCTCTGATAGGGATTCTAGGGCTCTAGACAGATGGGGGAAAACGTTTACACTTCTGCTACCTTGGCTGTAAGGGCTTTAAATTGTCAGTTTCATATGCTTAAATATCAGCAATATTCATGTCAGAAATTGTTGACAAATACTGAATGTTCAGAGAACAAGGAAATGCAGGATTTATTGCATGCAGCTGAACAAGTGGGAAAGCATACTTTGCAATGTGGTTATGATTCACTGGAGGCCTCTTGCAGGACCGCTGTTACAGGTTCTGTTATTAGAAGGCATGCTTGGTTAAAGGAACAGAATCTGCCTGATCATGTTAAAGCAAAATTATTAGATGCTCCATTACAGCATGATACTTTGTTTGGTACTAAAGCAGAAGAGGTGTTGAAAAAAAATGGAGGATAAAGCAAAATCCATGCAGACAGTCAAGGATTTCTTACAGGTACAGCCACCTAGGTTTAGCAGGAACTGGCCTTCTAAAAATTGGTCCTTAGCAGTGTCAGACAGACCACAAAAAGGCAGATAACAGGCATCCCAGAGACAGATCTCAGCCCCAAGGCTCATACAGGCCTAAACAATGGGGTGCTCCTACCTCCAAAAGTGGAGAAGACAAATCACAACCTTACAGGAAACGGTCCCAATGACTTTCCTCTGCCAGATCCAAGCACATTTCTTTTGGCAGCCCCCTTAGGGGGAAAACTAGCACTTTTTTCATCAAATTGGCAAATGGTTACCCAAGACAAATGGGTCCTGAACATAGTGTCCCAAGGCTACAGGTTCCATTTTCACACCCTACCAAGGTCAAAAGGTATGCCAGACCTGCCACTCAATCAATGGGCAGAGGCACAAAAACAAATTGCAGCCCTCATGGACATGAGGGCCATTCAACAAGTATCACAACAAGAGCAGGGGCAAGGATTTTACTCCAGACTTTTCCTAGTGCCCAGAAAAGACAAAACCTGGAGACCAATACTGGACCTGTCTATACTAAATATGTTTCTGGAAGTTCCAAAATTCAAGATGTTGACTCTACAGCAGCTACTGCCCATGCTGGGCAAGAAGGCTTGGCTCGTAACTTTGGACCTAAAAGAGGCATAACCTGCATGTCCCAATCAGACAATCTTGCAGAAGATACCTCAGATTCATTGCTGGCTCAATGCATTACCAATTCTCTGCACTGCCCTTTGGCTTATCTACTGGGCCCAAGGTCTTCACAAAATACCTGGCACCAGTAATTGCGTTTTGCAGACAAAGAGGAATTCAAATATATCCCTACTTGGACGACTGCCTAATTCAAGCATAGAGCAAAGACATTCTTCTAGAGCATCTGGCGTTTGTAAAAAGATTACTAATTGGCCTAGGGTACACAGTAAGCGAAAATAAATCAAAACTAGTGCCCTCTCAAGAGATAATATTCCTGGGTGCAAGCTTAAATACAACTGCCCAGATGGCTTATCTCACACCAGACAAACAAAAGCAACTGACTTCTTACTTCAAGAAATTGGCAACAAAAACACACTTATCTGCAAGGAAAATCCTGCAGGCCTTGGGTTTCATGGCATCCTGCATTCTACTAATTCCATATGCGAGACTGCATATGAGGAAACTACAATGGTATCTAAAAAGTGTTTGGACTCAGCATTGCCACAGCCTGGAGACAGTAATTGCACTCATTCCCTGCCTGCAACAGGAGTTTCAATGGTGGGCAGAGGCCTGTCACCACAACAAGGGTCTGCCATTCAGTTTACCTACAGCCAGACAGACACTGACAACGGATACATCAGATTATGCCTGGGGGGCCCATATGGCAGGCAAATGTATTCAGGGCACATGGCCTGCAAACTAGATGCATCTTCACATCAATCAAAAAGAGATGCTAGCTGTTCAAAATGCCCTGACAGCTTTCAAGGACCTGCTTCATCCAGGACAGCTACTGATAAAGACAGACAATACTACGGTCATGTGGTACATAAAGAAGCAGGGAGGTACACATTCCTACCCCCTCTGCAGACAAGCAATGACCTTCTGGGACACAGCACTGACTTTTCAAGTTCACCTGCAAGCACAGTTCCTGCCAGGAAAAACAAATACACTGGCAGACGAACTAAGCAGAAACCTCATGGATCCCCACAAATGGAAACTGGATCCGCAAATCTTCAGCATAACAAGGAAATGGGGATGCCCAGACATAGATTTATTCGCCTCCCCTCACAACTGCCAATTGCAGAGATTTTGCACAAGGATGTATCACAAGCAAGCATGGAAAGTGGGACGCCCTAGCCTTCAGCTGGAAAAATCTTAACAGTATATGCCTTTCCTCCACTGCCTCTCCTTCCCAGGGTACTCCTAAAAGTCAGACAAGAGAAGCCAAAAATGATACTGATTGCACCAGACTGGCCACGCCAGCACTCGTACCCAATCCTAAAGAGCTTGTCTCAAGGTCCAGCATGAATATTGCCTCAAATTTCTCACTTGCTGACCCAACAAAACAATCTGATTTTGCACAGCCAACTCAGGACCTTAAATCTGGCAGCATGGTGGATAATGTAGCCATTCAGAACACTCCTCTTTCAAAAGCTGTTATGGATGTTATCTTGGAGGCCAGGAGGCCCAGTACCAGAAAATCTTATGCAGAAAAATGGAAGAGATTCTGTGCTTGGAACCAGGAACAAGGCATTGACACGTGTGTACCAAATATCCCTCAGATTTTACAATACCTAACTGAGATGTTGAACAAAGGCCTTTCTTTTTCATCAATTAAGATTCATGCCTCTGCCATTTCAGCCCATTACAATATGGAACCACCTATTTTTTCTCATCCTTTAATAAGGCAGTACCTCAGAAAGGCCAAAAACATTAGGCCTCCAAGGAGAGCACCAATTCCGGCCTGTTAGCTCAATTATGTTTTGGAAAAACTCACACTGCCTCCTTTCGCGCCAGCATCAACAGCGGATATAAAATTCTTATCCTGGAAAACAGCTGTGCTCCTAGCAATAACCTCTGCAAGACGAGTCTCTTGAGTTACAAGCACTCATGGCTGTGGAACCTTTTATCATTTTTCACCCAGACAGGGTTTCTCTGAGGACAAACCCAACATTTATGCCTAAGGTGGTGTTCAGTGTGGCCCTCAACCGAACCATTCACTTGCCTACCTTTTATCCAAATCCACAGAACAAGGGTGAGAAAATTCTGCATTCTTTGGACATACACAGGCAGTTACGCTTCTACTTGGACAGAACTAAAGCTTTCAGAAAGACTGAGCAACTTTTAGTGTCATATGCTGCAGGATCACAAGGGAAGGCTATCTCAAAACAGACTGTTTCAAAATGGATAGGCCATTGCATCCGTTTCTGTTATTTTCAGCATGGCAAATCGGTGCCTAAGGGCATTAGGCCTCATTCCACCAGAGCAGCAGCCACTTCAGCAGCCTTCATCAGAGGAGTACCAACCAAAGATATCCTAGAGGCTGCAACTTGGAGTTCAGCGCGCACTTTCACAAAGCACTACCACTTACCTCTTTACTCTAAGTCCAGAGCAGGCTTTGCCTCTCCTAATCCTATTTAGTCCAGCCACCCATCCTCAGCTTTGGGAATCAACCCAAGAGTAATGACTGCAACAGTGAAACATGATGAACATAGTACAGTTGTGTACCTACCATAAATGTAGATGTTCGAGTGTATTCACTGTTGCAGTCCAGGTTACCCTCCCACCATCCCCCTTTTCTTTGCTGGGACTTATCTGCACTTCTCTATCCTATACAGACCTATGTGGTGTATTTGCTTGTAGATGAAGGAAATGTCATCTTTGTGCATGCATATTTATTGGCATATTTTTTCAGCCTACCAATTTGGGGGCACCTGACATCTGGGGCAAGAAAAACTGAAGAAAATGGCGTTGGCTGCATCTTTTATACCCCTGGCGCACTGACGTCAAGGGAAGAGGCGACAGCAACCGACGCCAGACCTAGACTTTGGAATTCTGGCCAACTGAGGGTAGCCTGCCAGCAGGATAACCCAAGAGTAATGACTGCAACAGTGAATACACTCGAACATCTACATTTATGGTAGGTACACAACTGAACGTTTTGCAACAGGGGCAGAGGGCAAGGCCATTTCAAAACAATTTCCAAATGAATAGCACACTGTATCCATCTGCTACAAACACCATGGGAAACCAACCCCTCAGGGGGTCAGAACACATTCTACTAGGGCAACTTCTACCTCTACAGCATTCCTCAGGGAAGTCCCTAACAGGGACATTCTGGAAGCTACCTGGAGTTCTGGCCACACCTTCACCAAGCATTACCACCTACCTATCTTTTCCAAATCCAGGGTGGGTTTTGCAACAGCAGTCCTGCAGGGCATACTAGCCAGCCCCAACTGTTCTTGTCTGCCTCCACCCTTTCTTCAGCTGTGGGAATCAACCCAAGTGTGATGACTCCAACAGTGAAACATGACGAACATAGTACAGTTGTGTACACTTACCATAAATGTAGATGTTCGAGTGTATTCACTGTTGCAGTCCTGGTTTCCCACCCTCCAGCTCCCTTGTATCTCTCTCTCTATCTATCCTGTCTGTGTCTATTACTCACCCCTTACTGGGTTATTGGTATTTACTTTTTACTGGTGGTGTTTTTCCAACCATAACTTTGCTCCCTATTTGAGGGGCTCCTGACATTTGGGACAAGAAAAACTGATGTAATGGCATCGGCTGCCTGTTTTTATACCCCTGACGACCTGACGTCAGTACTGAAGCGACAGCAACCGAAGCAGAAATACTAAGTCTCTGGTATTCGGTCCAACTGTGGGCTACCTGCAGACAGATGACCCAAGTGTGATGACTGCAACAGTGAATACACTCGAACATCTACATTTATGGTAAGTGTACACAACTGTACTTTCTGCACTGACTCTCTACTGTGTATCTTGTAAGTAACTCTCTGTTGCCAATTGTTCCTCAACAGTTTTATGCTGACTTTCTATTGTGTAACTTGTAAATAACTTCTCCTGTTATAAACATTTGCTCACTGAACATAGCTTGTAGCAAAATGCCATGGTCTCAGCATCTTCTCACTGTACTCGTCTTGTAAAGTGTGCATAGTCTGACTTCTGCTGCAAGCAAGCTTGTACTGTTTTGGTTGCTTTGTTGTGATCACTTACATGTACTGTAGGTTATTGTCTGTCTGTAATTAGTTATTTGCTCTATTGTGCAGCTTTTCTGCCTGGGCCACTGCTGAGAAAGGGCTTTTGTTGAGTCGGGCACTCCTAGTCAACAAACGCTAAATACATAAAAATAAAGTTAAATATGATGCCATCTTGGGCTGCTGGGTGGCAAGGTGAAGCATATACAGTGTATTTAAAAAGTTTACACACTCCTGTTAAAATGCCAGGTTTTTGTGATACAAAATAATGAGACCACAATAAATCATTTCAAAAGTTTCCCCACCTTTAATGTGACCTATAACCTGTACAATTCAGTTGTAAAACAAATCTGTTAGGTGGAAAAATATAAAAAAATAAAAAAATGTACAGTACGCTGGTTGCATAAGTATGCCCACCCTTAAACTAATAATTTGTTGTATGTGCACACCCTTAAACTACTACTTTGTTGAAGCACCTTTTGATTTAAATACAGCATTCAGTCTTTGGTACACACCTACCATCAGTTAGAGAGACTGATTAACCCCAAATAAAGTTCAGCTAGTAGGATTTTCCTGACATTTACTCAGTTGCCTGCTACAGGAAAAGCCATAGTTCACAGAGAGCTTACAAAGCATCAAAGGGATCTCATTGTTGAAAGGTATCAGTCAGTAGAAGGGTGCAAAAAATTTCCACAGTATTGGATATACCATGGAACACAGTGACAGTCAGTCATCAAAAAGTGGAGAAAATATGGGACAACAGTGACATTGCAAAGAATTGGGCGTCCCTCCAAAACTGATGAAAAGGCGAGATGAAAACTGGTCATGGAGGCTGCAGAGAGACCTACAGCAACACTGAAGGAGCTGCAGGAATTTCTGGCAAGTACTGGCTTTGTACTACATGTGACAATAAGCTCCTATATTCTCCATATGTTTGGACTATGGGGTAGGGTTGCAAGACAGAAGCCTTTTCTTACACAGAAAAACATCCAGGCCTGGCTAAAATTTACAAAACAACACAAAGTCTCCCAGAAGCATGTGGGAAAATGTGATCTGATATTGTTAATCCTCGTTCATTCCTTACGTGTGGGCCTCTCATAAATCAGACCAGTTATTTTTGGCCTATTCTGGACCAAGATTAGGATGTGCTGTTGCTAAGGTCACATTGGCTAAATGGTTGAAAGACTGTGTGATCTTCATTTATAGACCACATAATATTCCATTACCTACTACTATAAAGGCTCATTCTACAATGTCTGTGGCAACTTTTGCTGCCTTCCATGCCAGAGCTTCTTTACATGACATTTGTGCAGCTGCATCTTGGGCTACCCCTCATACCTTCATCAATCATTACAAATTGGATTTGGCCTCCAGGGGAAGAGCATCTTTTGGTTCTATGGTGTCCTTCCA